>NC_081564.1:12835159-12896529 GCF_022355385.1 Mustela nigripes
TCACATGTAGGCAGAGAGGCAGGCAGAGAGAGAGGAGGAAGCAGGCTACCTGCAGAGCAGAAAGCCCGATGTGGGGCTCGATCCCAGGACCCTGGGATCATGACCTGAGCCGAAGGCAGAGGCTTAACCCACTGAGCCACCCAGGTGCCCCAGGAATTGTTTAATTTCAAAAATTCCATCCTGCTACTCGATGAAATATCTCCTTTCTTTTCTTAGGAAAAAACAGGGTCACAATATCTATAGACCAGAAGGCAACAACTCAGGGGCCATCCTGATTCTCTTCTCCTGCTCCCCCCATATGCAAGACATTGGGAAGTCCTGGCCACAGGGTCTACCTCCAGATCACACCTCAAGCCTACCTGGGGCTCCCTCAGCGTTTCCACAGCACCGCTGGTCCTAACTCCATCCGCTCTTGCCCCGAGATCAGAACGGCTTCCCTACCAGTTCCGCGTGGGGTGCCCCCTGCTATCCTGGTTCTGGAACACGACATTCTTGGCTGCCTTCTTGTAATGAAGAATTTCCAACATCCGAGCCTACCTCCTCGATGTTTTTAGAGGTCTGGATGCGAATTCCCAGGTTCTGTGTGGGCCCAGGACCCCATGCGTCAGCCATTCCCCACATGCGGAGTCTAGTTCTGCTGCTTTCGATGGGGCAGGTGGCAGCGGAGGCTTCCGACTGCCCGTGGCCGCAGAGCAGTGGCGGTGGCCCACGGGCTGCCAAGCCAGGATGGGACACGGGCGCTGGGGCAGGAGCAGTGCTGGGCAGCTGTGCTTCCGGCCTCTGTTCAGCAGCCCTTGGAGTTGGGGCACCAGGCACCTTTGCAGGCACTGTTTTGGAAGTGAAATTCCAGCTCTGCTTCTCTCTAATAACTTTGCAAGTGACTTTCTATCCTTGAATAAATAAAGCCCGCGTCTGCCTAAACTGGCCACAGCAGATTCCGTTGTTTACCCCAAGAACTGACGAATACAGCCTCTTCAATCTGTTCTCCCGTCTGCAGCCCAAAGGGTCCCTTAAAAACTGAAGTCACACGGCACCACTTGCCTCCTGTACTAGGCCCTGTGCAGTGCGGACCCTGCTCAGCTGTCCACGCTCGGCTCTAACACACGTTCCTCCCCACCTCCGGAGGGTGTCCCGGCTGCTCCTCCCGCCCGGCACCTTTCCCTTCAGCCCTACACACGCCCGACCCCTAGGTCGCAGCTTCGGTGTCACTTCTGTGGGAAGGCTTGCCGGAAGCACGCTGCAGCCCGAAGCATGGCCCCTCGTCACGCTCCATGGCACCACACCATGCATCTCCTCCAGCGGACGTAGCCCAGCCTGGGCTCATCTCACCTGCTTCCTTGGGTTTTCCTCATTGACCATCTCCTTCGCTAGATTCTAGTCTCTCTGAGGGCATAGATCACGATTCCCTGTTTCCCCAGTTCTAGCACAAGGCCTGACCCACGGCAATGATTCAACAGAGCGTAGCTGAATGAATGGATTATAATGAGAGTCGGTATTTACTGGGCCAGTGTGTGCTGGAGCTGTTTTAAGTGCTATCTCGCCCTAGCCTCCCTATTTTCCAGATGAGAAAATTGGGCACATAAAGGTGAAATAATCTGCCCAAGGGCGCACAGCTAATCAATGAGAGAGCGGAGCTGTAGCCGGGAGAGTCTGGCTTGAGAATCCACAGTTTCAAGTAGAGCTGCCTCAAAGCAAGGGGAGGGAGGGGTGGTGGGGAGGGAGGGAAGCAGGCAGGCAGTGAGTGAGAAGTACTATGTAGGTCCAGCATTTTCCAGAAGCAGGGTGATCTCCAGAGATCCCTCTGAGTCCTAGGACTCTTATTATTTAGTCGGGCAGAAGCTGGCTGGGGCTGCTGCACATGAGAATTTGCACTCACGGAGCACTTGGGGATTTTACCAATCCCCCTGGCAGGTACTGGTAAATATTAGTACATCCATGTCTTCACCAGGGAATTGGGGTTTCAAACTCTGAGTCACAGATCTTTTACTGTGTGCTGATTCACAGCCCCTCCTGTAGAACTCGGAGCTCCCCCAGGGGGAAGAAAGCTGGAGCTCACCAATTTAAACCCTGCAGAAGGGACTGGGCTGGTCAAGAGGTCTAGACTTTGGCTGCGGACAGCCCTCGGAGGTGCCTGGCGTCACACCCTGAACGTGGTCAAAAGGGGGCATTCAGCTAAGGAGTCTCTAAGCGCCGCCCCCCACTCAGCCCCCTTACCCCCACCCAAACACTTTTTGGACTGAATACTGAACGAGCCCAACGGCATTTCTCATTAGCCATGGTAGCCAATACCTCATCAGATTATATTCTGAAGAGTAGACTCGCCATATGTCTGGGTCTTTTCTGAGATTCTAGAACCATCATGTGGCGATACGGTGGAGACCACAGTTACGCTCTCTCCAGGCCACTGACAAGGGAACGAATGGAATAGGACACACGCCAGAAGACTCGAGGCTTCACGGTTTGGAAGACTGAGACAGCGTTATGGATGGTGGTTTCCATTAGAGCTGCGACTCAAAGCCATCTCTGCTTTGCTCTTTGTATTTATGAGCTCTCTGGATATTTATATCCCCTTTATATTTTTCTGTATTTTCTAAGTTTGTTGGTATTCTTTGTTGGGGAGCACGTTCTGGTTGCTTTTATAGTCAGAAAAAAATAATAATAAACCTGTTTTTGGGGTGTGTGGGTGGCTCAGTGGGTTAAAGCCTCTGCCTTCGGCTCAGGTCATGATCTCAGGGTCCTGGGATCGAGCCCCGCATCGGGCTCTCTGCTCAGTGGAGAGCCTGCTTCTCCCTCTCCCTCTGCCTACTGCTCTGCCTACTTGTGCTTTCTCTCTCTGTCAAATAAATAAATAAAATCATTTTTAAAAAATAATAATAATAAACCTGTTTTTGAACAAGTAACCAAAGGAAAGGGTTTAATAACTCAACTGGGCGTCCATCGATGAGGCAATCTTACCATTCAGTGAGCTCTACAGAGCCTTGAAGCTGAAAGGTGGCATGGGAACACTCAGAGCATTGCTGAACAGAGTGGTGTGGCTCGGGCAGACGCCTGCAAAACAAAGGACCCAGGGAAAGCTAAGAATGAACCTCGGGCAGGTTCGGGGCCCAGGTGGGACTTGAGGCCCTTCTCTGTGTAGCTCTGAAAATCCCATGTCCTGGGAAACCCTTGGTCCAGGGCACGAGGGGACAGCTGGTTACTCCACCGGGGACGTAAAGAGACAGCAAACCTAAGAGACAGCCGTAGCCACCCTAGGACTTTGACCTGTGGCATTGGTGGACCTTCAGAACACTTTAGTAAAATGGCTCTCCAAGGGGCCTGGTCTCTCCCAGTACCCGAGAGGCCCCCTTCACTTCCTGAGAGAGGACCTGATTCTCCATTTGTTTTCATACTGGTCTCAGCTGCGCCAGGGAGAGCAAATAGGTCTTAAAATTAATTATCAATTAAAGGCAGGTTCATTGGCACCAGGCTCGTCATCTATTTTGTCTGCAACTGAGGCAGCCCACCCGGCCCCTTCCCCAGAACCCGAAGACCCGTGCCAGGGCCGGCGGACCCCAGCGGCAGAGACTGAGTGTGACCCGGGGATGAACGAAAATAAGTCTCGGTGTTGACGTAGCACCCTTCCCCTGCTGGAAGGTGAGTTTAGCAGTCACTTTTGATTTTACAGTTCATCAGCGTGTAAGCCAGCCTTCTAGGTGGGCTTACCAAATTAAAAAAAAAAAAAAAAAAAAAGTGGCTTGCAAATATTTTTATTGGCATAAAGATTTTTCATTAGTCCCCCTGCACTTAGGGAAATTACCATGACAGAGTACATGAGAGTAGCCAGGCCCTCAAGGAACAGCACATTCCTCACCTGGCAGGTATTTTCCTCTGTAATTAACATCCTGCACACCTTCTCCCTTCCTGATTTCACTGAAATTCAGTCTGACTTCTTCAACTCTTGAAAGGTGATCCTGTACCTTCCTCCCTCCTGTCGGGAGGCCCACGATCCCTTCAGGAGGGGAAAAGGCTGTGATTTGTGTTAATGATCCTTTGCTGCATTCATCGTCTGACCTCATCATGAATGAATATTTATGGGAGCTGGTTGGGAGCATTTGCAGATTGAGCTCAGACCAGACAGGTGATCACTTGCAAGCAAGACAATGACGTCATCCGGTGTTACGATGTCCACACAGAATAGATCAAATTACAAACAGGACCCAAGGGGACAGGGACCAGCTCTCCTGTGCATTCTGTCACCAACCCAGAATGCCTTAAAATGCAGAAAACAGGATTTGAAAAAGCCATGTGTCGTCTCGGTGTTCTGGGAATATCAGCAGATGATCTGAAACACAGTAGCTTTCTCAGGAGTACGTGTTGTGCAAGAGATGCTGGTCCTGGGCAAGAATGCACCTGGAAACTGCCCTGGAGGCATGGCCATGCTTCCTCCCTGCCCTCTTACCTCCCACCCTTCAGCCAGGCTGGGAAGGGTAGGACCCATGTCCCAGTCCAACTTCTACAAGCACTCCAGGAAGTCTCTCCGAGCCCATGTGTCTGGCACAGGAGTCCGGTGCTTGCCGCACTGGGCAGAGGGTGAAAAGGACTACGTGGTTTGGGAAGGGGGCAGGTTTACTGGAGAGAGGAAAGGTCAAGGTCATTGCCTGACTTCGAGGCTGAAGTTCTGCCTTCGGCTGCCTGTGGCATGGGGCTACTGAGGTCTTTTTTTTTTTTTTTTTTTTTAAGATTTTATTTATTTATATGACAGGCAGAGATCACAAGTAGGCAGAGAGGCAGGCAGAGACAGAGAGAGGAGGAAGCAGGCTCCCGGCTGAGCAGAGAGCCCGATGTGGGGCTCGATCCCAGGACCCTGCGATCATGACCTGAGCCCCTGAGCCACCAGGCGCCCTCCTGTGGTCTTTTTCTCTCTGCCCTCACTCCTCCCTTCGCCTTTCCTCCCTCTCTTCTTCCTTGTACCCCTTAAACCAGGTTTCTCAATCACAGCACTACTGACGTTTAGCACAGGTAATTCCTTGTCATAGGAGGGCTGCCCTGTGCGGGCAGGACTTTCAGCGGTGTCCCTCACCTCTCTCTACCCACTAGATGCGAGGAGCACACCCACCCCACCCCCCGACTGAGCTGTGACAAACAAACCCATTCCCAGACATTGCCATATGCCCCCTGATGGGCAAAAGCTCCACCAGCTGGGAAGCCCTGTCTTAGAAGGACCGGCAACACGGAAAGCTGCTATTCAGCATACTGGGGACACTCACACCTGACTCTGCTACTTATCCTCTGGCTCTCCTCAGACCCCAGAGCTACACATTTGGATCCTAACGTCATCCTCCAAAAGTCTCTCCAGGATGTATCCACTCCTGCAGTTTCATCCTCTCCTCAGATGACACCCATTTAGAACTTTCTCCAGAAACAAGGTGCCCACATAATTTCTTGTGCAAACCAAGAGTGAAAGGGTGTGGCATTAATAATCACCCTAGGATGGCAGGTGTAAACCAAGACTGTCCTGGTCAAATAGGGGCATATGGTCACCATAACATTAGCCTCTTCTTATAAAGGGAAGGAACCACTTGTTTTGTGTCTACCGTCTGACAAATACTTTCCAGCTGCACATCCAACCTTCAAGTCTCCAGCTTGGCGCACCTGATTTGGGTTCATCAGATCACTCTTTGAGGAAGAGCTCACCAGGGGAGCTAAAGAAAATAGATGAGCACTAGAATTTTAATTAAAAATCCAGACTAACTCATGTTCACAGCAGCATTACTGACAATCACCAAAAGGTAGAAGCAACCCAAGTGTCCATCGACAGGATGGACACTGGATAATAAAGGGAAGTATGTACATACGGAGGAATATTATTTGGCTGTTAAAAGGAAGGGAATTCTGACCCCTGCTACAACATGGATGAACCTTGAAGACATGTTGAGTGAAACAAACCGAACACAAAAGGGCAAAGACTACAGGATTCCACTCGCGGGCAGTATGCAGAGTGGCCAAAAACCACAGAGACGGAACGTAGAATGGAGGTTAGTGACCAGGAGCAGGTGGGACGTGCGGGGTGGGGGGGGGGGCTCGTATTTAATGGGTGAGGGGTTTCAGTTTTGCAAGATGGAAAGCATTCTGGTGGTGGACAGTGGTGATGGTGTCATCACAATATGAACGTACTTAATGCCCCTGACCTGTGTGCTTAAACAGGTTAGAATGGTAAATTTCATGTATGCGTGTTTACTGTCAGTAAGAATAATAGAAGTGACTCCAAAACAGTGAAACAGGAACTAGAACTGTGTTCAACAGGGAACTGCCAGGGACACGGCAGAAGTCCTGGGGTTGGGTTTTTGGATTCGTGTCCAGCGGGGAGGGAGGAGGACACGTGCCCACAGCTGCACCTATCTCAGGCTCGAGAGACCCCGCCTCCCCGCGAAAGCCTCGGATAGCATTCTCTATTCCTCAAATCCTACCACTCTCCCCCCGACCTCCCTCCCCATTTTTAAAAAATCGCTCATCGTCCTAACCCAAGCAGCTAACAGAAATAGCAACGTTCTCCTTGCGTGGTTCTGTATAGGGTCCCTGTGGTCTCTTTCTTAAGACACTATTTTTAGGGGTGCTTGGGTGGCTCAGTCGTTAAGTGTCTGCCTTCGGCTCAGGTCCTGATCCCAAAGTCCTGGGATCGAGCCCCGCATCGAGCTTCTTCCCTCTCCCACTTCCCCGTTTGTGTTCCCTCTCTCACTGTGTCTCTCTGTCAAATAAATAAAGAAAATCTTAAAAAAAAAAAAAAAAAGACACTATTTTTAAATCCCCGGTTAGCAGAAAGGGAGACTACGTATGGACAGCAACCTCCCCTCTCCGCCCAGCCCAACCCACTGCCTCCTCCAAACATGAAAACCTGAGCACGCTTCGTTCCGATCTGCCACTGTGTTATTAGAGGGAGGCCCGCCTGCCACCTTCTCAGTGGGCTTTATGTAAAGTGCTCCCTCTGAGCCTGTGCTGTTCGGTGGCCAGGCCGGCTTCGCCAGGGCTCTGGGTGGAATCTGCTGTAAATGGGGTTAAACTCTACAATCCAGAAGATGAATACCGAAGGGCTCGTAAAAGCAACAGAGTGCAAGATTGGAAAGCTCTGCCGCTCCAGCATGCCCCCGCCGAAGCCGGCCCTGGTCAGTGATTAGCAGACACTCCGGAGCAACCTAGAGGGGCAGAGTGTAATGGGTCATGAAGTGTGTACACAGTGGGATCAATTAAGAGGGTGGAGAGGCAGCAAGCTTTCCAGATTGCCTCAGCCCTCTTTATTTATCCTATAGAAGGAGCTACGAGTGAACTGGACAGCTGATGGTTCTGAACGGGACACCTGTGTGTGTGTGTGTGTGTGTGTGTGTGTGTGTGCGTGTGTGTGTGCGTGCGTGAGAGCGTGTGCACGTGCATGGAAGGGTCTAGAGTCAACTTAAGATTTCAGGCAGAAGTCAGACTCCCCACTGCTGTATCTGCCAAGCCAAGAAAGTCTGTCTCAACAGCTGAAGGTCAGAGCTGGTGAGTCTGGGTAACAAATATTGGCATAGCTTTTATTTTGAGCAAAATCCAGGCTATTTCATCTTCCACCATGCTCCTTGGGAAAATATTTTCCAGGAGCCGAACTATTTCCAGACACAAAACAAAACCTGTTCATCTCCATGGGAGTTAAATGTGGGGAGACGAGAGTTTAGCATGTTTCCGTAAATACTCATTAATTCAACAAAATGATCCTACCACGGGCAAGGCACTGTGCTGGATAGCTCTGCGGATAGCAAGATAAGTGCATTTTCTTTTTCTTTTTCTTTTTTTTTTTTTAAGATTTTATTTATTTATTTCACACAGAGAGAGAGAGATCACAGTAAGGCAGAGAAGCAGGCAGAGAGGGAAGCAGGCTCCCCACTGAGCAGAGAGCCCAATGCAGGACTCAATCCGAGGACCCTGAGATCATGACCTGAGCCGAAGGCAGAGGCTTAACCCACTGAGCCACCCAGGTGCCCCAAGAGCATTTTCAAATGACGTATGTTTAAGAAAGAATACCTCTTTTTTAAACATCAACTGTCTTTCCCCATTTAGGACAGGGAATAGCTAAAGGCCCAGGGTGGCAAGTGGGGACATAACTTGCCCTGGGTGACGGGAATAGGGTTTTTTGTTTGTTTTTTTGATGTCACTTCTGCTAACTATGTTTCTTAGAGCGAAAGTAAACAAGACGGCAAAGCGAGTTGCGCAAATATTTGTTCTTTGGTTAATATTAATGTATGTTCATGTTTACTCAAATTTTCAAGTGTACTCTGAATTGGTACTGACTGGCCATAAACGAAGGAGTAGTAGTTAGACCAGTAAGTGAAGGGGAGAACAGGTGCTCGTTTCTTCAAATCTATTTTGAGAGCCCCTAAAAGGTGTCCCAGTGTTTCTTCTTCCTGTTTTTTTATCTTGATCACTGATGTCAAGTTCCAATTATTAAGAAGGAATAAAAAGTTCACAATCACTACGCACTCCTATGTAAGTGCTTTGAATTCATGCCCAATTTCTTGACCTGATTTCATCCTCAACTACCCTATGAGAGGGAATTCTCAGTCCCATCTTACAGACTGAGGAAGCAGGCTCCAAATGAAGTCAGTTGCCAAAGGTCCAATGATTTCAGTCCAATTCAGTGTGGCTCTAATGCTTCCCACATCTGTTCAAATGAATGAAATACGTTTCTCTTTACGAAGCATAGAAAGATGGAAAATAAAATCAGAAATCAGAGTTCATTTTCCCTGGTGCATGGTAAAAGCTTGTTTTCCAGATCGTTCATCGCTTGAGAGAGAGAGTAGGGAAGGGACAGGGAAACCGAGAACTCAAGTGTCTGAAACCACTGTCGGCTGAAGATGAAGTGTGGCCGAAATCACAAAGTTGATCAGAGAGAGCACCTAGCTCAACTGCATATATCTGATCTACACCCAACTTTTTGTAAACTACTCATTTATAGCATAAATTAAAATAGATCAGCAACAAGGGCAGAGAAGCAGGGGGTGTACTGAGAAGAGGAGGGGCTTTGGAGTCGGAGGATGACAATCCTGGATCCAAATGCCCTTTGCTATCAATGAGCTGTGTGACCCTAGGCAAACTGCTTAACTTCTCTGAGTTTCAGTGTCCTCATTTATGAACTGAAGGATAACTAAAACTTGCTTCAGCAAGGTTACAATGAAGTTTAAATAGGATAAAACACACGGGGCATCCATCCCCGTTGGGGATAATCAATAAGCATTAATTTCCTTCTCTTCTCCAGTCACTAGACATGAAATTGTTACTGAAGTGTCTGAGGATACTTCTAAGGCTAAATTGGGAATGGTATTAATAGACTATGAAGGGATTAGGAGATAATCCCACCAGGAAATATACTGGCGGCAGAAAAATTACTCTCCCCCTCTATGACCAAAATAGGTACATCTCTGACCAACATGCACGTACTTGTGACCCAAATGGAGATGTGTCCATTTCTGGATTTGTGCAACAAATGTGTCACCAAAGGGGTGGCTGGGTGGCTCAGTCTGTTAACTAAGGATTGCAGTTCAGGTCATGATCTCAGGGCCATGAGATCAAGCCTGACTTTGGACTCCACACTCAGCGGGGAGTCTGAGGATTTCTCTCCTTCTGCCTGTGTCCCTCCCCTTGCTCACTCACTCTCTCAGATAAATAAAGATATATATAGATATATATTTATTTATATATATCATATATAAAATAAGATATATATAAATATATTTATATATATCATATATAAAATAAGATATATATATATGCCACGAGACATATGTCTACTTTCCCAAGTCAAAGAATTTGTTCCACACGGATCAAAGTGTGCTTCATAAGTTCAAATCTCACAAATATTTCCTAAACCAAAAGAGCATTCAATTCAACCTGCAGGTTTGGAAATCACAACATGCTGCATTTTTTCCCAGGATATTTTCATACACTTAATGGCAAACTTATTTGATGGACCACAGAACCTATTTCTGCTTAACACTTACGGTTCCTCTCATGAAACTAGTGTCTCAATAACACACACTGGAAATACCAGTTTTTAGATCAGTTGAAACCTGCTACATTTCAACAATATTAAAAGAAAGAGATAGAAATTTCTAGTTGCTTCTGACTTGACCTTTGTAATGGGAACTAGCTCCCACTGGCTTTCTCTTTCGAAGTCATTTCTGCTTTCACGTGTCCTCACTTTAGTTTATTCTACTTAATATAACCAGGGGCAATTTATTCCTGTTTCAGAACATGAGAGCCAGACGATTGTGCGGAGGAGGAAAAGGACATTGCCAAGAATAAGGAGCATTTCCGAAACCTAATGTCCACCATAAGGAACAAACAAAAGATTGTGCTTGCGTCAATCTGGGCAGACACTCACTTTCTGTGCTTCAATTCCTTAAAAGTTCAATTGTCCATATTTGGCACATCAAAGAGGATTTTATTGGGCACATCAGAAGGGTATTCCTTTCAAAAGAGCCATAGAATCAAACGAGGACATCAAAGTACAATTCATCACTTTGTCAAGGTTCAGCAAGATCCTGGTCCACAGGCTAAGAGCTGAAACCAACAGGAGCCATTGATTCAATCATCAGCGACAAAAGTCAGTATGTACATTGTCAGTGAATTTGCAGAATACTGTCATACTTTCAACAGTTGTTGGCCAACATTAGCCATAAAGCTGGAACTTTGTGCATGGCTGGTGCACTAAAACATTTTTAATCCATCTCAGCAAAAGACTTATTCTACTGTTTGTGTCAAAATCCTTACGAGAAGCAGAATTCTAAGATGACCCCCACCCACCTGAGATTCCCAGCTTCTGCGGTCCACACACCTTTCCCAGGCATACAATCAAACACTAATCAAGGTACTGCTAAGAAAAGATTCTGCAGAAGGAATTAAGGTCCCAAATCAGTTGACCTGAAGAGACAGAGGTTATCTGGGTGGGCCTCACCCAATCATATGAGCCCTGTGAAGCTTAGGCTGCACATCAGAGACAGAAAAGTCAGCAATTCGAAGAATGAGGTTCAATATGGTATTGCTGGCTTGAAGATGGAGGGAGGCCCTGGGGCCTGGAATGTAGGCAGCCTCTTGGAGCTGAGAGTGCGCGCCTTGGTTCTAATAGCCACTTGAAGACACTGAATTCTACCACCACCAAGAATTTCCCCCAGAGCATCTAGATGACAACTCAGAAGATACTTCAGTTTCAGCCTGCTGCTACCAGAGCAGAGAACCCAGCTCCACTGGGCAGGTCCTCCAACCTAAAGAATCGTGAACTAGTAAGTCATGCTCCTCTAGGTCCAGCATCTTGGTCCACAGTTGGCCATCAGAATGAAGATGAAAAACAGAAGGGCAGAAATGTGAGTCAAAAATCACAATGAGATTTCACCTCATACCCATCAGGATGGCATTCAAGTAAAGGACAGTAACAAGGTGGGTGAGGATGTAGGGAAATTGGGATCCTTATACATGGCTGGTGGGAATGTAAAATGGTGCGGCCACTTTGGAAGCAATCTGTTGGGTCCTTGAAAGGTTAGACAGAGTTACCATATGACCCAGCAATCTTATTCCTACATATATATCCAAGAGAATTTAGAACATATGTCCACACGGAAGCTTGGACATGAATCTCTTAGCAGCATTATTCTTAAGAGCAAAATAGGAACAACCCAAACATCCATCAGTGGGTGAGTAAATAAAAAGTGACAAACCCAAACAATGGGATGTTATTCAAGGTGAGAAGTCCTGACACATGCTACAATGTGGATGAACCTAGCAAACACTTTCCCAAGTGAAAGAAGTCAGATGCCAAAAGCTATATAATTCGTTCATATAAATAAATCAATTTATATGAAATGCCCAGAACAAGCAAATCTGTGGAGGCAGAAAATGGATTCGTGGTTACCAGGGGCTGGGAAAGGGGGAAATAGAGACTAATTGCTAATAAATATGGGGCTACTTTCGGGGTGATGGAAGTGTTCTGGAATTAGATGGTGGTAAATGTTTGCAAAACATAGCAGAAATCCTAAAAACTAATGAAATGTACACTTCAAAAGGGTGTATTTTATGTCATGTGAGTGATGTTTCAATAAAAAGTTTTAAAAATAAAACAGGAGTGACAAAGAGCTCATAAATTTTGTCCCCAAATACATCCATTCACTGTGTTTTATTCTACTCCCCAGCTTTTTTGTAAAAAAAAGTTCAAATGCACACACATGGTTTGGTGTTTCCCCTTCACCAAATCATGTGTGTTTGTCCTGCCACACCACAAGTATAAATTGTTTGAGGGCAAATAACTTCTTTTGCATTCCCCAATCATCTAACAATTTATATACTGGTGCAATGTCTCGCTGGTCTCCAGAGCAGTATCTTCCAACACTTTGCAAGCCACAGAACGCTTCCTCTGATGGTTGTCTTATTCAAATGAACTTCAGTTACTTAGAAAACGAACACTGGGGAGGATTAAATGTGGAGTACTTGGCACACAGTCAGCGATCGTAGCTGGTATTATTGGGTTGCCAATAAACCAGAAATTACTAACATGGCAAATGATTAGTTTTGAGCTTGGTCAGGAAGTCTTCTGAAGTAAGTTAATGAAAGCAGTAAAAGTTGTGCCCTAGGCTTATCATCGAGAGCAGAGGTGATAGATAGGGTTCATGGGTGGGGAGGGGCTATCTAGAGTTCTGGGTTTCTGTGATTGATTAGCAATGTCTGCCACGGTGCTGGACGTGGTCTCTTCTGAATGGACATGATTTCCCCATGGGATCTAGAATTATAAATACAGCGGGAATGCAGAGTAGAGGTCTTCCTGAAAGGTCAAAAATCAGTTTTGATAAAGACATCTACTAAAAGATGTTCTTACTAAATGTTCTTCATCGTGCCTGACTTTTTTCTTCTTGGTGTCATTTTAGTGCTTACCTATGCAACCTCCCCCACCCCCACACACCCATTCTCTTCTCCCACCATCCTTTTTCTAATACCCTGGTGACAGAGACCGCAGAAACGTAACAGACAAAAACAGCACATGGTGTGATTGCAATCAAATTCTAACATCCCAGTTATGCACACCCAGATGCTTGGAAAGTAGGGTAAGCATCATCAAGCTCACCTTCCTTCTAACCCCTCTCAACGTGAGGTAATTCAGCCTCTCCTGCTGCCTTCCTTTGGGAAGTGGCTTCCAGGTATAATTCTTCAAACAGGGAAGATTTTTAAATGTCTCTACATCAGAACTTGATTCACTTTCTTAAGTGAAGACTCAGCACTCCAAGCCAGGGTGATGATTTCTATAAATATTTTGGCATTTCCTTCACGATGCTCAGCCAACTCATCTCTTCTCATACATGAAGACTTTTTTATGAAGCTGCTCCAGAAAATAATCACTCTTCGCATCTATATAACATAGTATTTTTCAAAGAATGTTCACAAAAATTGTCTAATTTCTTCTGACCTAGATCAGGGAGGGTGTATTACAATTCCGTTTTGCAGATGAAAACACTGAAGTATCCAAGAAACTAAGAGAGCTCCCTGGAATCATGTAGAGTGGTAGAGCACGCCTCATATTTCTCCACGAGCATTCTTGGGAGGGTGGGGATAGCAGAAAGAGCCCGTCCCACCTAGCAGCAGTGTGAGAAATACAGGCAAGCTAGTCAAGTTTTCTGAGCCCCTGCTTCCTTACCTATGACAGTGCAGATGTGAGAGCTGGCGCTCAGGCTCGACCTGAGAGGGAAAGGTGGGTAGGGTGCCTACCCCCTCGTAAGAAGGGGGTACGTCTCTGAAGAGACGTATCTACTTCCTCATTCCTGCAACCTCTGCCTATTACCTTACCATTGGCAGAAGATGTGATTATGTTAAAGATCTTGAGATGGGAAGATCATCGTGGATTATCCAAGCAGGCCCTGAATACAACCACGTGTCTGGAGAAGAGGAAGGCACAGGGAGATCTGATACCCAACACAGAAAGGAGAGAAAGCAATGTGGAGAGAGAGGACCCACACATACGTACCACACAGGCACGCAAACGTACCACAGACACACACACACACACAGAGGGTGGTGATGGTGTCTCTTGACTCAGCCGCCAAGAGAATTACATGAGGTGACGTCTGCCCCAGGTCTGGTAGAGGTCCTGGCACACCGTCACCGCCCAGTCACTGCGAGCTATTTTTACACCGGTGAAAAGCCACGTCTCAGAGTAAAACTCAGACTTCAGGGAGAAATCTGGATGAGTTTCCTAGGGCTACTCTAGCCGATGACCACAAACGGGATGGCTTAAAACAACCCAAGTTTATTATCTCACAGTTGTGGAGGTCAAAAGCCTATGGGTGGGGGGGTGGGTCTCGGCGGGGCTGCGCTCCTGCTGGAGGCTCCAGGGGAGAATCACTTTCTTGTCTTATCCAGCTTCTAGAAGCAACTCCCCCGCCCCCGCCCCACCTCCCTGTGCCTTGGCTCTTGGTCTTCTATCATTCCAGTCTCACTTCTATGGTCCTACCTTCTCTGATCCTCCTGCCTCCCTCTTATGAAGACCTTTGTGGTGACACTGAGCCTGAGCCCCCCTGGTGAATCCCCCCGTCAGCATATTCACAGGTTCCATGGATTAGGCTGTGAGATTTGGAGGCATCATGACTCTGCCTCCTGCACAAATCTCACTACTCTGCTTCATCCATCAGAGGGGAAATAGTCCTCCAAATGGACCTATCCCCCCACTTCTTTAATTGAACATAATCAAAAAAGACAGAACTCTGCATTTAAATACAATATTTTTAACGTAGCAGTCACCTATACACACTGAAGAGCCTGTTAAATTAAGGCACTTGGGGGGCGCCTGGGTGGCTCAGTGGGTTAAGCCTCTGCCTTCGGCTCAGGTCATGATCTCAGGGTCCTGGGTTGGGTTCTCTGCTCAGCAGGGAGCCTGCCTACCTTCCTTCCTGCCTGCCCTGCTGCCTACTTGTGATCTCTGTCTGTCAAATAAATAAACAGAATATTTTTAAAAAAATATTAAGGCACTTAGAATCTGACAGGCAGACCACTCGCCTCCCACACACAGCAATGGGGGCTGGCCGAAGGGACAGCGTTCCTGACTTCCCTTTAAAATGTCAGGGGATGACTGGAGACCCATCACCCAGCAACATTCCTGCTGCGGCTTGTCAGCAGCTCATGTAACCAACGGGAACATTCCCCCCACCCCACAGTGTTCCCAGCCATCTCATTTCTATGACATCAATGTTTCTTTTGATAGAAGAGAACCCGGCAAACTTCCCCAAAGGAATACGTTTGGGCCCACTCTCTGCTTCTCTGTATCTCCTACTTTCTTTTCTTCTAAGAATCTTCTGTGCCAGGTGGTCCCAATTTCATATTTAACTGCTGTCTCTTCGCCCCAAAGGGTCCATCGCTCTCTCCCTCTTCCTTCCTTCCTCTGACAACCCTTCCTCCCTCTCCTTCTCTGCCTGGCACAAACTGCTCACTAACACAGATGTTCAAACCTGACATGCGGAGGGGAGAGAGGGCGTCTAATGCTCCGAGTATTGAAGACTCAGGGTAAGATAACAGACTAGCAGCGGTCAAGGGCAGGACCAGGTCGGGGACAAGAACAGGAAGTGACTGGTAATTGATATTCAGCTCTTCGGGTGATGGTGGCACAACTTCGTGAGTATTCTAAATGTCACCAATCTGCATACTTTTTATGGGTAAGTTATATCTGAATAAAGATTTATTTTAAAGATTTTATTTATTTATTTGACAGACGGAGATCACAAGTAGGCAGAAGGGCAGGCAGAGAGAGAGGAGGAAGCAGGCTCCCTGCTGAGCAGAGAGCCCGATGCGGGGCTCAATCCCAGGACCTTGGGATCATGACCCAAGCCGAAGGCAGAGGCTTTCACCCACTGAGCCACCCAGGCGCCCCTAAAGATTTTTTTTTTTTTAACAGTCTAATAGACTCAGTAAATAGGACTAGGCCTGGTTTCCTTAAAAAGTGGACCTGGTCTGCAGGCATTTTCTTTTCTTGGTAATCCAGAAGGCTATATATGTATTTTAATGTAAATGAACCCTAGTGATTTAATGAGTGATATTAATAAGAACTGTGTTTCATTTCAAACCTCCTAGAAATTTAATCCCGCCTCCTTGCTCCCTGGGGTTCATCTTACTGGCTGGGTGCTGGGGATACAAAGACGGTCCTCCAAGGGTCGTCCTCTCTAGGAGCTCTGTGCCAGCTGGAGGAGACGGCCAGATTAATGGACCGTGATGCCGTAATATGATAAGGGCTGTGACAGAGAGAAGCAGAAAGAGCTTCAGGAACACAACAGGAAGCCGTGGAATGCATCCGGAGCTCACCAGCGCCGGGGCTCAAGGGCGCCTTCCTTATCTCTCGTTCTACCTGCGCCCCCTACCTTGCTACGCTGCCTAAGCCAACCTGGGGCTGGGTGGAAAAAGGCGATCTGCCATGCTAGGGAAGTCTGCCCGGCAAAGGTGACACTTCATCCTAGTCATGAAGGACACGAAAGAGGCAGGCAGGCAAAGAAGGGACAGAAGACAGTGTTCCAAGCTGAGGGGCACCTGGGCAAAGATAGCAGGGTGGAAAGATGGGGAGTCTAATTCCAGAAGGTATAAGGCATTCTGCATGGCCAGGCCACCAGGTGGTCATGCCCCATGGATGGGGCGGTGGCGGGGGGCGGGGACAGAAGCCCTCATGAGGAGTGTCCCGCTGAGGAGTTAGGACGTTATGCTGAGGACTACAGACACTGATCAACTGCCCACACGAGACACCAATGTTCACAGCAGCTCTGGGCATGACAGCCCAAAGGTGGAAGCAGCCCAGTGTTTGTTGACAGATAAATGCACAAACAAAACAGGATGCCTCCTGACAACAGGATAGTATCCAAACATAAAAAGGAATGAAGGACTGACAGCTGCTATACCCTGGATGGGTGCTGGAAGATGTGCTGCTCAGGGAAAGCAGCAAGACCCAGGAACACAGACGGTACAGCTGCGCTTGCGTGAATTCCCCCACGTAGGTAAATTCATGGTCAGGGAGTACGTGAGAGGTGACAGGGGCTAGGGCTGGGGGCTTAGGGATTGTTGCTTAGCGGGTATGGGATTTCCTTTGGGGGTGATGGAAAAGATGTGGAGGCATACTGTAGTGATGGTCGCACAACATCGCGAGTGGGATTAGTGTCACTGAATTGTACAATTTTACATGGTTAAGACAGCATATTTTTACATATGCATGTTTTACAAACTTTTTTTCAGTATGAGAAAAACAAATGTTGTCAGAAGCATTCTTCACAATCGCCAGAGGCAGGAGTGACCCAAATGCCCATCAACAGATGAGTGAGTAACAAAATGTGGTCTCTCTACAATGGACTACCGGCTACCAACGTGGATGAACCTCCGTAACTTACACTAAGTGTAAAACAGCCAGGCACAGCAAGTCACAGACAGCACCACTCCGTTTATAAGAAATGGCCAAAATAAGCAAATCCACAGAGACAGAAAGGAGACTCTGGTTGCCAGGGGCTGGGGGAGGAGAGAGGGGGAGTGACCACACAGTGGGTACAGGGTTCTTCTGGGGGTGGTGAAAATGTTCTAAGATTGATTAGGTGGCATTACAGAACACCGTCTAAGTATAGTAAATACAAGCGCATTATATACTCTAAAATGGTTAATTTTATGTTATGTGACCATTACCTCATTTTCTAAAAAGGAGGGGAGGAACAGCCTCCTGGTTCAGCATATTATCAGTCCTACAACTGGAAGGTTTTACATCACAGAGCAGACCCCAAAGCCCAAGGCAGGGTCTCCACTCTGATGTGATTTGCTCCCAATTCCATGGGGGCCGCTGCCAGTCAATCAAAAGAGGGGACCTTTGAACTGTGCCCCACCCAACGCACTGCAGCTTTCAAACTGAAACTCTAAGAGAAGCCTTTGTGTGGAAAGTAGGCAGACTCACCCTGGCCTGCCCCCTTCCTCCAGCCGCAGGCCTGAACTCACACTGACAAGTGTCCCTGCCTGGTCGGCCAGCCCTGAGAGGGCGGCTTCCCCTCTGACCACATTTGGAAGCCATGGCAGGAAGTCGCTCCGGTCTGGAGAGCTCCTGGCCATGGCCTCAGCCCTCCCCAGCCCTCCCCAGCCCTCCCTTCCATGTACTGTTTTTAAATTTCCTCCGGATGATTTCCACCCCTGGTTTTTTGGTCTTTCTTCTAAAACCACAATCTTACTCCTTCTCATTCAATGACTCCGGGAAGAACTCAGCAAGGGCTTTGGAAGATTCTGGGGCGTCGAGAATGAAGAGAACACAGCTCTGCATGCCTGAGCACTGGTTTGGTTTCTCTCTCATTGAGTCCTTGAGGCTTCGTGATAAGCAGGGGCATTCATTTTCATTTTTCCCTCTGTGTGAATGAGGCTACCCACAGGTTCCAGATGCACCGAGGCAGGAGTGAGGAAAAGCCGAGCCGTGCAATCTAGTCACCAAGCCAGTGGTCTCGGCGCACAGTGGCCTCAGCCAAGGAGAATGTTAACAAGAAAGCAAACTAAAGAGACATTTGGATGATTTCTACAACTTTTACATTAAGATTTTTCAGTTGCCTTAGGAGAGTCTATGGTGGCTCTCAACTGTGATTGTGGGGGTGACTGTCCCCCAGGGGATGCTTGGCAATGCAACACTTTTGCTTGGCACAATTACCACTGGCATCTATTAGACAGAAGTCGGGACGCTGCTCGACATCCTGCAAGACACAGGACAGCCCCCTACAACAAAGAATAATCTAGCCCACAATATCAAGAGTGCCACGGCTCGTGATACCATATTTACGTGAAAAGACTATTTTTATCTCATATTTTGAACATAAGGTAGTCAACCAGAAAAAGTAATTTTACATAAGAAGACATTTAGATAGGACCCCCAAATGTTATCCAGCGTACTACCTCATGATAAAATTCTTAAAACAGAAAATTAAATAACACAGAATCCCCAAAAGATTTCTCATCTTTTTCATTAATCTACAAATCTACAGATTAGAAATTGTTTGACTATGTGCCTGAAACACCCATGGTGGGAATGGTTACATCATAGAGGAAGTCTATATGGGATTCTGGGACTCTCAGCTCTATTTCCAGATGAATAAGGTGACTTCTGCTCTCAGCTTGCACATAGTGTGACAGCCTGCCTAAAAGAAATGCAAACATGCTATCAAGACAGGAAAAGAAGAAATGTGCTTCTTCTGGGATATTCAGGAAAAATAACTGAGAAGGTGAATCTTGAATTGGGTCCTGCAGGTAACTCTTTAAGAGAAAAAAAAAAAATGAGGAAGAATATTTAAGATAAAGAAAGAGCTAAGACATTGTTATGTTTTAAACTGTGTCCCCCCCACAAAGATATGTTGAAGTCCTAATCTCCAATACTGGAGAATGTGACCTTAGTTAGAAATAGGGTCACTGCAGCTGTAGTTAGTTTAGATGAGGTCATACTGGAGTATGTGGGCCCTTAATCCAATATGACTGGTGTCTTGACAACAAGAGAAGAAACACAGACACACACCATGTGAATGCCATGTGAGGATGGAAGGAGAAATTGAGGTATGAGGTTATACGTCAAGAAATGCCAAGAATTGCTAAGAACCACCAGAGTGGGATGAGCCAGGAAGGAGTCTCCCTACAGGAGGTGGAGGGAACACGGCCCCTGTTAATACTGTGATTTTAGATCGTTAGTCTCCAGAACTGTGAGGAAGTAAACTTCTGTTGTTCAGTCTACCCATTTTGTGGTACCTTATTAGAGCAGCCCTAGGAAATGAATATAGGCATAAAAGAGTTAATGTAAAGGTAATGTAAAGTCCCTTCATTTTGAACAATCAATTGGGTAATTACTTCAATCAATGTGGTGGTAAGTACAGAAAGATTCAATGTTGAGAAGATATCAAATACAATTCCATTTATGATACCAAAAATACATGAAATCGGTTTTTCAAAGTGTGTATAAAAACTAAATAATGAGGGCACCTGGGTAGCTCAGTGGGTTAGGCCTCTGCCTTCAGCTCAGGTCATGGTCTCAGGGTCCTGGGATCAAGCCCCAAGTCAGGCTCTCTGCTCAGCAGAGAGCCTGCTTCCCCCTCTCTCTGCCTGCCCCTCTGCCTACTTGCGATCCCTGTCAAATGAATGAATAAAATCTTAAAAAAAAAAAAAAAGAAGAAATTAAATAATGAAAACTACAAAACACTGTTGAAAGAAATTTTTAAAAGACTAAAAGAAATGGGACAATGTACCATGTTCATGGATGGGAAGAATCAAATCGTTAAATTGTTGATTCTCCCCAGGTTGGTCAATAGATTCCACATGACCCCAACTGTAATTCCAACAGAGTATCTATGGAGAAACAAGCTCATTCTAGAATGTACATGGAAATGCAAATGCCCTAGAACAAAGGGATTTTTTTTAAAAGAGAAGAACAGTTAGAAGACTTACCTGGGGGCGCCTGGGTGGCTCAGTGGGTTAAGCCGCTGCCTTCGGCTCAGGTCATGATCTCAGGGTCCTGGGATAGGGTCCCGCATCTGGCTCTCTGCTCAGCAGGGAGCCTGCTTCCTTCTCTCTCTCTCTGCCTGCCTCTCAGTGTACTTGTAATTTCTCTCTGTCAAATAAATAAAAATAAAATCTTTAAAAAAAAAAAAGAAGACTTACCTGATCATGGGACATTGATTGAAAAGCTAGACACAAATCAATGGAACAGCACAGAGAGTTCAGAGATACACCCACAGGCATATGGCTGATGGATTTTTGATAAAGACACGAAGGTCCTTTGTGGTAAGGACAAAAAAATTTTGCAACAAATGGTGATGGGACAAATTCCTACATGGCAAAAATAAACATCAAACCTTACTACACAACATACACAAAATTTAACCAAAAAAGGATCATAGACATAAATGTAAAAGCTAAAAGCACAACATAGTGAGTAAAATATAGAAGAAAATCTTTATGAACTTAGAGTAGGCAAAGATTTCTAAGATAAGACACAAGAAACACAGATCATAAAAATTTGATAAATCAGAATCTGTCAAAATTAAAGTTTTGCTCCATGAAAGATATAGTTAAGAAAATGGGGGGTAGGGAGCAACAAACTAAAAGAAAATACATATATTTGACAAAGGACTTGTATCCAGAATCTATAAAGAACCCTTACAACTTACTCAGAAAGCAACCTGGGGCTCCTGGGTGGCTCAGTCAGTTAAGCATTCAACTTCTGATTCTGGCTCAGGTCATGATCTCAGGGTCCTGGGATCCAGCCCCGCACTGGGCTCCCTGCTCAGTGGGGAGTCTGCTTGTCTCCCCCTCTCTCTGCCCCTCCCCAAACTTGAGCTCTTTCTCTCTCTCTGTCAAATAAATAACATTTTTTAAAATTAGTAAGTAAATGAAAAGACTGACACCACGAAGTGCTGGCCAGAGTGTGGGGCCACTAGAACACTTACTACTGTTGGTGGGAAGGAAAACATGGTGTATCTACTTTGGGAAAAGGCCTGGCAGTTTCTTAGAAAGTAAATATATACCTATCATACAAAACAGCTGCTTTTAGGTATTTGCCCCAGAGAAATGAAACCATATGTCCACACAAAGACTTTACACAAGTGTTTATAATAACAGCTTTATTCATAACATCCAAAACCTGGACACAGCCCAAATGTACAACAACAGGTGAACAGATAAACAAATTGTGGGGAACTGTTCACAATAAAAGGAAACAAGCTACTGATATTTACAGTGATGTGGCCGAATCTCACAAACCAGTAAAAACAGCTGGACACAAGAGTCCATACAAACCAGGAGTCCATTATATGAAATTGTAAAAACTTTAAAGCTACAGTGACGGAAAACAGATCCGTGGTTGCCTGAGGCCAGAGGTGAAAGGGGTTGGGACCTCAGAGAGGCTGGGAGGGATTCTGGCGATAGAAACAGTCCACACTCTGAGAGGATGGCTCTCTGGGTGTAGACATCTGTCAAAACATCGATCAGGACACTAGAAATGGACACCGTTTCTTGTGGGTAAATTATACCTCAACAAGGTTGATTAAAGGAATAAGGAAGGCAGGGACACCTGGGTGGCTCAACTGCCTTCGGCTCAGGTCAGGATCCTGGAGTCCCAGGATCTAGACCCGCATCGGGCTCCCTGCCTGGTGGGGAGTCTACGTCTCTCTCTGCCCCTCACCCCTCTCATGCTCTTTCTCTCTCATTCTCTCTCTCTCTCAAATTTTAAAAAAAAAAAAAAAAAAAAAAAAAAAAAGGAAGAAGGAAGGCAGAGGTAGAGACCTCCATGGTGTTTCTCGAGCCTGAGGAGGCTGGGCTGGGCTGTGGCTTGCTCCTGCTCTGTTTCAGCAGGCGACATTATCTGGGCGTTTTGCTGACAGGCAGCCGGAGACCAGGATTCTGAGTTTTTCTCTGCTGACTTATGTGTATGTCTTTCCAGCACTCAGTAAATGATGACAGTAAAAGGTTTGAGATCAATTCTCATCTCGTGTGCTCTGCGGCAGGAAACTCTGATTGTGATTCGCAACGTTCCTTCTGTCAGCCTCTCTTTGAAAACGCAGTGAGAGTGAAAAATGTGTCATTTACCTGAGAGAGGAAGCCTGGCATTGGTCGGCATCAGCCAGAATCAAGAACGACTTGGCACAGCCTCTGACAGGGATGAGCTGAGATCAGTCTGTCTTCAAACCAGGAGCCCGGGTGAGGTCACCTAGATCAGTGTGAGGAGTGTGACCTGTTGAGAGGTGACGGTCTCACGGACTGATTCTCTACCACCTGAGCTCATGTTACAGACTCACTTGGCCAGAAAGAACCATGAGATTCACTCAAAGGGTCTCCCCATTCTTGGGCCTAATGCTGTCTATCCATCCCAGGCAGGTAAGGGGGACTTGCCCACGGCCCCCCACTGCTACAGTGACAGCGAGGGACTGTGTGACATGTTCAAGGAGCGGTGGGCAATCCGAGGGCCAGGGTCAATCCACCTGCCAAGCTGGGGTCCAGGCAGCCACGGCACGAGGGCTTGGATGACCAGAGAGAATCTGGTCAGTGCCCAGGACTGGTTACCGGAGTCAGGAGCTGGTCTATCCAGGGCTACTGGCAGGGGAGCAAAAGGGCGAGGGAGGCTGAGTGGACTTCAGGCCTGGTCATCCACATGGTCTGTCTACCTCCCCGCGTGTCCTACTCCATTCGGCTGCTACCCAAGAGGCAGGGCAACGTCTCTAAAATGGCCTGCGTTGCTTCTTTTTCCAAGACCTTCAATGGCCTTCCACGCATCAGGATAAAATCCAGAAAGCCTGACTGTGGACTATGAAGCACTGTGCATAAAATACTCCCCTGGGGGCTTGTCCATTAAGAAGAGTCCAAGCTCCTGGTCCTGAGACGTTGATTCTGAAAGTCTGAGATGGACTCGGGCTTTTGCACTGGCAACACATCCTTGAGAGAATCCTGCTACGGGGCAACTCACGAGTCCTGCTTCGAAATTCTGGTTTGGGCCTCCCGTGCCCCCTCGCATGGCATGCTGCTCGCTCCCGCTTGGCCCATGACCTCCCAGTGCACAAGGTCTCTCCTTTCCCTTTGTGGCAGGGTCCAGGAGGGCCTTGGAGAGACTTTGGCCCCGATCTCCATCAGTAACTCGCTCATGCAATCTTTGCTTTAGAACATTCTCACTTCCTCAAAGTCCTGTAAAGTGCTATTTTAAATTAGCTTCAAGACAAGATATTGGTATGTGTCTTTTGGGGTAGAAAATTCTGGAGGCACCAGAGTTCTTTCCTATTTTAAGATGTTCCAGTGTCTATATTTCTTGACCTAGAAAGTCAATCGCTGGCCCATTCCCACCCCCCCATCCCATTGTTTGAGTTAAATGTCTAGCTCCCCCATAGGCTGAAAACCCTCTGAGGGCAAGAGCCTTGTCACTTTCCTTCTTTGCTTTATCTCAAAACCCAAGCATACTGCCTGGCACACAATTAATACTCAGTAAGCATGTGTTCCAGACATGAAAGAGCAGGTTTCTGGGGGACCTCTGAGTAAACAAAGTTTGCCTGAAATCTGGGGAGCCACCATGGCAGGAGGGCAGAGGCAAGTGAGCAGAAGGAAGGAGGTGAACAGGTCGTAGGCCCAAGGGGAGCGGGAGCCAAGGTTCCCTGCTGGGAGCAATGCAGAGGCTTCCCCCCATGCAACTGGGGTGATGGAGGGAGAGGCAAACCCCTTGAGTACCAGCAGCAGAGGGGGGCTCACTCCTAATACCAATGAACGTTTGCAACTGACTTCAGGGCTCTGCCCAACCTTTCCATCCTTTGTCAGGAGTCAGATGTCAGAGCTCAGTTCTGGTCCGGGAACTCTGTGCGACAGTGGGACCCTGGGCTCCCCCTTGCTCACCTGACTCCCCGGGGGCAGCGGCAACACACTGGGGTGACCCAGGGCCCTTCATCATCCTTACCACACCTCCCACCCCTCGGAGACCAGGTTCAACTCACTGGAAAGCGAAGTTGCCTTATGTATCTTTCTTTGGGGGCAGGA
This sequence comes from Mustela nigripes, assembly GCF_022355385.1. Classification (NCBI taxonomy): domain Eukaryota; kingdom Metazoa; phylum Chordata; class Mammalia; order Carnivora; family Mustelidae; genus Mustela; species Mustela nigripes. The sequence continues at coordinate 12,859,676 of NC_081564.1, forward strand.
AATTCCTGAAGAAGATGGCCTAATGAACTTGTTTTCCTTGGTTTAAGAGTAGAGAGGTTTTTGGTCATTTCAGAGATTCCTTCTCTTTCTTATTAACTAAAAGCTTTGTTTGTTTGTTTGTTTGTTTTCCCAGCAGGTGTACTTTACTAATGAACAGGGACTGCCCCCCCCCCCCCCGCCTGCTCCTAGGAGGTGCAGGGCTTAAGCAGGTCATACATCCCTTGGGTAGCTTCACAGTCTCTTGGTTTAAAAGACTGGAATTCACTGGGAGAGTAGAAGCAGCGTCTTTGCATTCCAAACACTGTGCTCAGATGCCAGGTGGAAACCTTATAGGGTAACTGTGGGCAGACGATTTAGGTCGTGTGAAAGTCCTGCAGATCACGTCGAGGGGTCTTACTCGACCCACTCCATGAGCACCCTCCAGGCCGCAAAGGTCTGAGTGCACCCCAGCTCTCTGAGAGCCCCAGCCAGACCCGTGCCCCCAGGCAATGACCATCACCGCCTCTTCCCATGCTCCTACCCACTTCCCTGGGTCTATGAGGGGGATCTCCACCCTACAGATGAGGGAACTGAGTCTGGGAAGAGAATTCAAAGAGGTGGAGTCTTGGAAGTACAAGGGAACAGGGAAAAAAGAAAAGAAAGAAAGAGAGAGAGAGAGAGAGAGAAAAAAAAAGAAGCAAAACCAAAACCAAAATCATGCTTCTTTGTTCGCCTTCTGGAACTGAGACTTCCAGCTCTCCGGAACGAGCATTACATCGGGTTCTGGAATGTTTTTCGAGACGAAGATAGCTTTCCCATCCTGTCGTGTTTTTCGCTCTCCTCTGATTCCCACCTGCTTGTTGCTGTCTGCTGGTGTCACACCTTCTGCACACTCGGAGCTCGGAGCAGAGCCGGGCTGGGTGAAACCAGGGCTCCATCTGCCCGCGTGCTTGCTGGGGGACGTCTGAAGGTAACTTTGTGCCGGCACCCTTTGCCAGGAGGCTGAGAAGCCGTCTGCAGTGCCACCCGGCCCCCAGCCACTCTCGGCAGAATGAGCCGGTACCGAATCCAGCCCCTGGTGCCACTCAGCCAGATGGCAGGGGAAGCAAAACAAAAGTGACCTTGTTAGCAGAGTGTGTCTTCCCGGGAGAAGCTATTTTTGTTGTGGTTGTGAACTGAAGTGTGTCTCGGCTGAATTTCTCCTTCCCTGCGAGGGCTGTGGAATGTTAATTTGTTCCAAAGTTCAGCATTTTGATTAGAACCAGGAGTGCCAGATTTTGTCAGAAACGGTTTGGAATGGGGTGGCTCGTGCTCGCTCGCTCCCCCTCTCCCGCTCTCCCTCTCTCTTGGCCGCCGTACAAAGTAAATGTTGTTGCAGCAGCCGCTCCGGGGGAACAGCCCATCACGGATCAGAGCCGAGGGGAGAAGGGCTCCTCCCTGGCTGCGGCCATGACCTCAGTGCCACACAGGCACCCAGGCTGGGGACGGCCGTGGGGACGGAGCATTAGGGCACACCCTGGGCTCGCGTGGAAAGAGCAAAGAGCCCGACGCCGTGCCTGGGAACATGCGAGTCCTGCATGTGGGGAAAAAGGAATAAGCTCCCCAAAGGCCTGAAACCAGCTGGGTTTCGGCAGCCCAGAGGTCACGTTCAAGGTGGTTCTGGCTTCTGAGGGCCTTCCTTCCGTCTTTATGTTTGGTTCTCCTCCACGACTCTCTTCACTCCTGTCTCTTTAATGAGTTATGAGCCCAAGTGCCGTGGAACTGCATTCTACGCTACAAAACAAACATGGACAAGAGGAAAATGCCCCCAACTTCTGGCTCAATCCTGGCCCCCCAGTGCTTCCGAGAGGTATTTAGGTGCAGACTCATCACGGCTCGACAGAATCAAACCCACTGTTTGTCAGTCCGGTGGATAAAAAATAGGTTTGTTTTCCTGTTTGTCTTGTAGCAAGACACAGTGGTTAAAGGGACGGACTTCGAACCCAGGATGCCGGGGATCTGATCGCCGATCCTGCAGCAGTAGCCGCAGCACCAGTACAGTAGTAGTAGTAGTGGAAGCTGTGTGGACGAGTTACTCAGCCTAGCTGAGTCTGCTTCATTGTGTGTCCAAGAGGAAGGATTCCAGTGGTTACATCATAGGGTGGTGGGGAGGGCTGAAGCACTTACGCTATAGAGTGCTCAGATCAGGGGTTGGCTTTTATTGTCACTGCTGTGATTTCCTGGTCACCCGTGCCATTGGGCACATGCCCACCCACCCACCCTGCACCTTCCCTCTCAGTGTAGTGTAGACGACTCCCCACATTTCCCAGGCTCCACACAAAGGCTTGAAAAGAACTCGGGAGCAGTGAACATTAGACTTCGGCTCCAGCCCCTGGGCTCCCCCTGTGGCTTCTCAACCCATCTCTTTAAGGTTCAGCCCGGTGTGGAGTGGCTTTTCTGTTTTTCCAGCTGTGACAACTAAGATCCCAAGGGCGATGGGACTCCTCCAGAGACACAGAGACCACTGAGGCAGCACCAGGACTGCTACTCTACAAGGTAACTCTCCCTGTCCCTCTCCACGGTCCACCCCAACGAGCTGGTGGTCGCCTCCCAGAGAGCCGGGTTGAGAATGATTCTGGAGTACAGCAGAGCTCATGCGGAAAGGGGTGCTCAGCCGTGAGCACACGAGGGTGGTGGTGGTATCTGCCATCCCCGGGCTCTCCCCGACCCCACTCGCCTCACACCCCTCCAGCCCTCACTCGAGTCACCACTGTTCTGCCTGCCAGGGAGTAATGCCTGTTGCACCCAGCCTGCTCTGGCCCTCTCTCTCCGTCCACCTGATCTGAAGGATCCTTTGTTGGCGGTTCTGAAGGGCTAAGCGGCCTGCGGAGCAGTCTTTTCCAAGAGGAAATGCGGTATGCCCTGGGCTGCTTCCTTCTCCACTTAGTGGCCAATGTGAAAGCTTGGCAGGCACGGGCTGAGTGGGTATTGAGAAACACGGCAGCATAACCCCGAGGCAAGAACTGTTGAAGAGCTCTCGTAAGCCTGCAGCTAGACCTGGCTCTCCAAGAGGCCTATATACTCTTGCTGTTGGATCAATACTTGGGAGAGGAGGAGCAGAGGTACACACCGCGTACACAGAGCCAGCCGCTGCTGTTCAAGACCGCGGCTCCAGAAGACCCTGTCCAGCCTCCCTCTCCTTTCCCCCTGCTGGCCAGGGGTGCTGTGGACGGCTCTGCTGCAGTCTGCCGTCTGCTGCTGCAAACATCTGTGCTTGCGGTCTTCCACGCAGAGGAGCCGTCTGTCCTTCCTTCCCCACCTCCCTCCAGCTGCGCCTCCTCCCTCTCTCCTGAGATGGCCATTCAGATGGGTGTGCAGACTGCAGACAGATGTTCGGGATGCTTCCCCACCTGCCCAGATATGGGGCTGCCGACCCCTCCTCATCAGGATCTGGGAAGCCTGATCTGCAAGCCTCCCATGGCTCGCCGGTGTGCCCTGCTTTGAGGAAGCCCAGCAAGAACAGAGTCCGATATTTGCAAAGAGGACACCCGCGGGCAAGGTGTCTCTATGTTGCAGAGTGACCATTCTAACCAATTTGATGATTTCTTTTCTCCATTGGTTCTAGTTTTTTAACCAGACTACGAGGAGCACGTATTGGATCAACTAGGAGCTTTTCCAACATTCACCTGGCCAGTCCCCAGGTTTTCTACTCCTAGACAAACCAGATCTGAGGAGGAGAGTTAATTGAAAGACATCGCTAGGGCCCAGATAATACTGATAAATTCCCTCTTTCACTACTACCACTGCTATCCTTGTGCATTTCAGCTTTGGTATAAAAAATCAGGAATTACCTATAGAATAGGGTAAGGACAGTCTCTTCAACAAGTGGTGCTGGGAAAACTGGACAGCTACATGCAAAAGAATGAAGCTGAACCTTACCTCACACCATATACAAAAATTAACCTAACATGGATTAAAGACCTAAATGTAAGCCCAAATTCTCTAAAACTTCTAGAAGAAAACACAGGGAAAATCTTTCAGGCATTGGATTTGGCAGTGAATTCATGGATACAACACCAAAAGCACAAGAAACAAAAGCAAAAATAGGCAAATGAGACTATATCAAACTTAAAAACTTCTGCGAATCAAGGGAAACAATTGAGAAAGAGAAAAGCCAACCTACAGAACAAAAGAAAATATTTGCAAATCATGTATCTGATAAGGGGTTAATATTCAGAATATACAAGGAACTTCTACAACTCAACAACAACATAACCCAAATAACCAGATTTCAAAAAGGGCAAAGACTTGAACAGACAATTCTCCAAAGAAGACACACAGATGAACAAGCATATCAAAAGATGCCCAACATCACTAATCATAAGAGAAACACAAATCAAAACTACAACGAGGTGTCATCTCACACCCATTACGATGGCCATGATCAGAAGAACAGAAAAGAACAGGTGTTGACAAGAACACAGAGAAGGCAGAACCCTCGCTCACTGTTGGTGGAAACATAAAATGGTGCAGCCATTATGAAAATGAAAAGCCAGTGTGGGGATTCCTCACCAAATTAAAAATAGAACTATCAAACAATCCAGCAATCCTACTTCTGGGTATATATCCAAAGAAACTGAAGTTAGGACTTCAAAGAGATATCCTCTTCTGTGTGTGTCTGTACTACTGATGTGTGTTTTTGTGGACTGATCATTTGTTCTTAGAGATGATCTAAACAGACCGTCAGGGGCCAGGAGAATTCTACTGAGGCACCAGGCACTGAGTTATTATATTTTATAAATAAGGATACAAGGCATACATATTAAGCCTACAAGGCCTGGAAGACTAGCTCTGGAAGATCCCCTGAGAAACAAGGGTTCCATGGCCAAATAAATGACTTTGGGAAATTCCATATTAAAGAGAACTAAAGAGGTTTCTAAACACGGGATGTCTTTTAAATGCCAAAGTACATGGTCACTCTCAAAACATGGAAAGGGTATGCTGCATTCCTCAGACTCATTTAATGTTACAACCCTTCTGGATCCCTCCTTTGAGGAAGATTGTGCAGTAACTGCTGGTAAATGACAAGCTAGAAAAATTCTGAATTCAGAATTCATCCTGGCGGGGATTAGGGAGAGGTGGAGACTGGCAGAGTTAGGGAGGTTCTCCCTTTTCAATTCATTTACTCATTCATTCATTCAACACACACTGTTAAATACATAGGAAGAGCCAGGCCTTATTAAAGACACTGATGATATGAAGATGAGTGAGAATGGACTGCACCTTCAACCTCACGTAGGCCAGGAAAATCTGAATGGTAGAAGCCCCACCAAACTGACTTGAGTCAAAAAAGTGAAAGCTATGGGCTCAAATGTTTGCAAAGTCTAGGACATGGGTGGGGAGGTGAGATGAGAAATTACTACAAAGGCCCAAGAACTAGAGGAGGAGGACCTGGGGCAGGAGAGGGAGGGTGGGATCCAAGATATATTTCACCTATGAAATACTGGATTTGTCCAATCAACCAATACATGACCCTACAATGCTGTTTTATTCTGGGTGTTGTGGGGATACAGAGCAAATGAACACGAGACATGATCCAGAGCCTGCAGGAGTCTGTACCTAGTTGACCCATTAATTATCAACTGTCTCCCAACGAGGCTAATGGATTTTGTCAGAAAATGAAAATGGCACCAGACCCAAGTGTATGGAGTGCAGGAAGGGGACAGCTAAGACCGGCCATCTCCTCCTATGCCCATTGTCACAATATGCGCTACATTGGGGACCTAACCGCTGGGTGACGGATTGAAACACTGCACCTTTTTTTCCCACAATAAGCGGAATAATCCCGGCATAAGAGAGGAAGGAAATCAAACAAAACAGGAAGTAGGGTGGGGTTGGGTTAAACAAGCCACACGGGACAACAAATTAGAAGATGCTGTGGCCACTGCCAAGTTCCGCTGTGCCAAAAGAAAGAATCTGCCCCAGGAGTCAGGTGTGACTGCAGGCATTCGGAAGGATGAATGAATTCCTCAGCATGCTTTAGGAACTGAGGCTCCCTAAAATAGTCTTCTGCCCCCCCTCCATCACTTCCTCACCCCTCAAATTAAACAGCAGCCAACAATGATGTGAACCATGAACGTAGCTCGGGGGTACGTACACTTGTAGAGGAAAGAGGGTGGAGTCAGGGGTGAAATTCAAGGCCAATGTTTTATTAGCTTCTTCCCAGAATCTGTGGGTCTTGGGATTGCAGACGGAGGCCAAATGTTCCCTTTGAGCATTCTGGGCTGTGTGACTATTATTTGCATTTGTGTGGGGGATGGGAACAGCAGACTGGCTGGAGAGTGTGTCCTTTGACTTGCAAGCATTGGGAGGCTTCTTCCAGGCAGCTCTGAAACCCAGTCCTATAGAACGCAACTCTGTTCCTACTGATATCCTCAGGAGTCATTCAACACCCCTATTTGAAACTTACCAATGATTTCTCACTGCTCTGGGGTAAACATTATGATGCTTTGTGGCCCATATGGTGCTGCTTTCTCTCTAGCTTCACTTTATCCATGCTTGTCCCTGTTCTCTGAACTATATCTCACTGATGCTCTCTAAGTATTTCTTCCTTCTACCACAGGGCCTTTGCATATGCTATGTTTACTGTCTAAACTTCATTTCACACCTAATTCACTGAACTAACTCCTGTTTATTTTTCAGATCCCAACTCAGTTGTCTCCTCCTCAGGGATGCCTTTTCCAAGGCCAGTGTCTCCATGATATGCAGCAGATGCTGTGTATTGGGGTCCACGACACCCTTAGGAGCCATGAGAAAAAAAAAAGTGTTCAATTTCTTTAAAAATCAGAAGAACAGGGGCGCCTGGGTGGCTCAGTGGGTTAAAGTCTCTGCCTTCAGCTTGGGTCATGATCTCAGAGTCCTGGGATCGAGCCCCGCATCAAACTCTCTGCTCAGCGGGGAGCCTGTTCCTCCCTCTCTCTCTGCCTGCTGCTCTGTCTACTTGTGATCTCTATCAAGTAAATAAATAGAAAATCTTTAAAAAAAAAAAAAAACAGAAACACAAAGGGACTATAATAATGACCATATAATGATGATTCTAACCTGGATTTCCTCTAATGCAGTTGTAAAAGATAATTTTTGGAATGAGAAAAGGGTCCACCAAGGCATGAATAATTGGCCCCCAGCCCTTTCAACCTCCCAGCAGCACTGGCCAGGTCTCCGCATCAAATGCTTTCCTCGTGCCCTGAACTCTTCCATCAAAGCACTTGTCACAGCTGCCACTGAGTACATGTCCTCTAAAATACAAGCTCCATGATACAAGGACCACATCTGACAGGTCTCTAGCCGGCATCGTCGTATAGCACCTGGCTTGTCACGCATGCTCAGTTGCTGCAGGTAGGGCTGGGCGGAGGCAGTCTACCTGCATGGCTCAGCCACGTTCTAAGCAGGAACATCAACTCGATCTGCTGCTTTTAACCACCCAGCTGGCTTGCAGGTCTGAGGGGAGGGGACAGGATGGGAAGCAAGAAGAAAGACTCACAGTGGACATGGGGGAAGCGACAGTGCCAAACTTCTCCCCTTGGGGAGCAGCGTGGGAGGGGCGGCAGAGACGGAGCGTAAACAAACATTTCCTTGTCTGATAGGTCATTTTGTAATTATGTGCGGGTCAAGCACTTCAGACTCCCGGAAGTCAGACAATATCTGCTTCCAGAGGCCATTAATGGTCAAGGGCCCCCGGAGTGAAGTGGGACTTTCATTAGAAGGTCTTGTCCTATTCAGGCAGGAAGCATGCTAAGTGACAGTCCGGAGAGAAACAACGGAGCAGGCAGTAAGCCGGAGGAGGGGGTGCTGACCTCAGGGCTCAGAGAAGAGGAGGGGGAACAGAAACATATGAACTCGGGGAATCGGCCAAGTGTGGTCTGAAGTCCTGGGCAAGGGGCTGGGGGGCGGGGGAGGGAGACGATGGTTTTGACTCTATGATCCGGGGAGAGAAGCTGGCCGAGAGGGATGCGGAGCGGTGCCTCTCTCCACAGGACACCCCCCACGAGGGAAAACACACAGAGCCCACGAGCGAGAGGACAACGGGAGGCCACTAAGAGGAAGCAGAGGAGGCTGTTGTCAGAGTGGGGCTTGTCTTGCTTCCTGGCTGCCCTCCTTCAGTCTCGCTCCCAGAGATGGCGGGGGCTTTCAGTTCACCCTCACAGCGGGGTCGCAGTGCTCTGGGAGGGATGGGGTTAGAGGGTGAAGAGGGTGAAGGCGAGGCCTGGTGGAGAGCCAAAAAGAAAACCACACACACACACACACACACACACCCCAACTGGTAGCAAACAGGATGGACCGGTGGCTGCGGGCCAAGATCCTCTGGGTTCACATGTGACTCGGGCCTGGTGGCACAGCGGCCCTCACTTCCCCTCACAGGAACTGGGCAGATTATGGGAAGAGGCACCGGCATTCTTAAAATTCCCCTGTCCTCACAGACCTAAAATTAACCTGTTTAGAATGCTTGATATGGATTTGGAACACAATATAAGTAAATAACATAATAACGGTCCAGAGACCCAATATCTGAACCGCAGTTTTATTAGCCTATGGTAACCCACTGCCAATGCTTTTCATAGGTCATAATTATCCGCGCTGTCCTTTGTATCCAAGGATGACACTGACTGATACTGTCCCTGTACGTGGCAAAGGTCACCAAAAGAATGGATCATATAATCTTCTTTAAACAGCGTTTCGAACTGTCGCTCCCAGTTGTGCACGGGGTTGTGCAACCATCACCACAATCTAATTTTAGAACATTTTTGTCTCCCTTAGAAGCAACCCCATACCAGCAGCAGTTAAACCCAAGTTCCCTTTCCCTCCATCCCCTGGAAACCGCTAATCTTCTTTCTGTCTCTCTGGCTCTGCTGCTTCTAAATGTACTTCATGTAAACAGAACCACACAATGTGGTCTTCTGGGGCTGGCTGCTCTCACTTAGCACAATGTTTTCAAGGTCCATCCATGTCGCAGCACCGCTCAGAGCCACATCATTCACGTTGCTGGATATGCTGTTGTAGGGACATGCCATGTTCTGCTGATCCATTCATCACGCGCGGACATTTGTTTGGGCTTCTGTGAAAAGTGTTGGTGGGAACATGAGTGTGCGCAACCAGGTAACATCCAAATTGCGATGCGCCCATGACTTCAAATCCTGTGTATCTTTCTTGGGACTTAAGAGTATATGAAAACCTACTTTACTTTTAGTCTTATCTTTTCCGAAAAGGCAATTTTGTGTGGAGGGATCATGGTAGCAGATGGGTTGGAACAGGGGACTTCGCGAAGACACAATATTTGAAAAATTTGGAAAAATGAAACTGCTGAGTTAGGCAGTCTTTCTCATGTGATAGCTCTGCAGTGTGTGTTAATTTGCACATATGCACTCTCATGGACAGGCCACATGCAGAGGCTGCGAACCTGGGACCTAGAGGTCAAATCCATTCCCACAGGCACGCCGTGATGGGCCAGCATATTATCTTCACAATATCTTAGACAGCATTTTTTAAAAAAGATAAAAATGTTAAAGTAATAATAATAACTTTTGAAAAATCACACAAGATAAAAATCTTGATTTCTGGGGCGCCTGGGTGGCTCAGTGGGTTAAGCCGCTGCCTTCGGCTCAGGTCATGATCTCAGAGTCCTGGGATCGAGTCCCGCATCGGGCTCTCTGCTCGGCAGAGAGCCTGCTTCCCTCTCCCCCTCTCTCTCTCTCTCTCTGGCTGCCTCTCTGTCTACTTGTGATTTCTCTCTGTCAGATTAATAAATAAAATCTTTAAAAAAAAAAAATCTTGATTTCTGCCTTCTCTTGAAGGTGTAGGAGCTCCAGCCCCATGAGTAGCTGCCCTTTGAGATGGGGCTACCCTCCCCCAGTTGCCAAGACCCCACTACTCCCTCTCATCCCCCTTGTTCTGAGGCTCAGCGGTCAGTTATCGTTCATGTCTGGTGTTTTTCCAACAATAGAGAACGAGTTCTCTGTAGCCAGGGCTCCACCAAACGTGAGAAAATCTAGCCAAGCAAGTTTCAGGACAAATAGAGAAAGCATTACTTTGTGGAGAAGAAATTATTCCTGTATGATTTAAACATGCACAACCATATACCTACTATTCACAGACATGTTGTGCATCTCTCCTAAACAGTGTCTGTCTCTCCTCTCCCTACAGATGTTGGTGTTTGCAGCCCTCGTCTTACACGTGTGTTTGCGGCCTCTCTCCTCTCAGAGTGGCTCTCCGTGTTCTTTGAGGACCATCCCCATAATGTCTTTAACAGCCACCGCCTCCTGATCCCCTTCAGCACCTACTATGGGACCACTGACCAAAGACACCTTGGTATGTGACAGGCTGTCAATTCCAATGAAATCTTTGAAGATGGTAACAGGTACTTTATTAAGCACTTGCTGTGTACCTGGCTCTGTTCCAAGCTGCTAGGTACTCGGGTACTTAGGTCCTTGGGTTTTCAACTACCTCATGGAGTGACAAGCAAGGGATATAAGTTGCCCAAAGTCACCCAGTAAATGGTGGGGCCGGGGTTTGAAGTCAGGTGGTCAGATTCTGGAACCCATCCTCTCAATCACTAGCCTACACGTCACTCTAGATTGATTTGTCTTTGGTGTAAGGTCTCTTTTTTAACCTAGTGGGAGAAACTGAGGCAGGAAAGAAACCCAAATCTCACCCAGGATCAACGAAAGCCTGAGTGCCCAAGACTTTATTTCAAATGAACTTGAAGCAAATTCCCCAGTCTGTTTTATGTAGGTACCTAATGCTACCTGTCAAGAGACCTTTCCATTCCAAGGCTATCTTTATTTTTCTAAGTGTCCAAGATTCAGGGATAACAGTGAACATTTGAGGGGATACAAGAACATACTCAGAAAAAAGCGTTTAGGAAGCTTTCTTTTCTCATTACAAATGAATAAAGAAAAAAAAAACCTTTGTCCCATGAGGAGATCAGCTGTAATTTTTACAATTTAAATGCATTACAGGCTGGACAGAACTAAGACACAGTAATAGTAGCAAAGAGGTGGCTGATAGTTTCAGCTTTCCACCTGCAGAGCTCTTTGGGGTTTGTCAAGTTCAATCACAACCACATTTCCATTTTTCTAGAAACCTCTTGAAACAGCTCATGGAAGCAACTATCGTGACCACAGATGGGGATAGTGTGGCTCAGAAAGGTGAAGGAATGAGCCCAAGGTCCCAGAGTCCCATGTACCCAAGCAGCAGCATGGTTGGGTGGGAAATGGTTCATTCTGTACAACAGGCTGGTTAGCAAACATCCTGGGGCCCAGGAGAAGCACTGCAATATGGAGACAAGTCAGATATGCCTCTCTCCCTCTGGTGATAGAGTCTCTGTGCTAGGCTCACTTCCGTGTCTCCCGGTGCCCCAGCCTGGTGCCTCTGAGTCCTGGTAGCCCCTGGTAGCCAAGGCCCTAGGCAGCTGCAGCACTAGCCGTCCCTTTGAGAGCTCTCCAAACTAGTGCCCAGGTTCCTGCTAAGTGTCTGCCCCAGGCTCATGAAGCCTGAAGTCTAAACAGGTTCCCTTCAAATCCAAAAAATTAAGCTGGACCCCTCTATCATTCCTCACACGAAAATAAATTCTAGACGGATTAATGCTCAAGTTAAAAAATTAGAGCCATAAAAAGGATGGGGAGAAAAAAAAATTGGTCATTAAAAATATATATAATCATGGAGAGGAAAAGGCAAACACAAAACCCAAAGCCATAAAGAAAAGATTAATATATCTAACTACATAGAAATTAAAATCTCCTATATGGTGAAAAAAATTACAAATGCAAACAATAAACCTGAAAAATATTGGTAACACATTTCTTCAGTATTCAAAGAGCTTATATATCTCTATAAAAAAGACAAAGCCAAAACACAAAATGTACAAAGGACATGAAAACCAGTTCATAAAAGAAATGTAAGTGGCCAGTAAACACATGGGGAAAAAATGCGCTTCTAATGCATGTGAATTAAAATGAGCCAGTTTCTCAGCAGTCAGATTGGCAAAGATTAGACAGGTTGGTGATGCCCAGGATGGGTGAGGACGTGGGTCAGTGAGCACTTTCAAGCATTCCTGGGAAGGCCAAAGCGGCACAGCGATCTAGGAGGCCAGTCTAGTGCTATCTAGTTAAATGTTAAAGGATGCATACCTGGGGACTTCTGGTCATTCATTCTACAGAGACGTTTGCCCAAGCACTCCACAGTGTACACACAAGGAGGCTTCACCTGCAGGAGCATTTGTAGGAGGTAAGACACTACCAAGTATACGCTCCGGCTGCATAAGAGAAGAAAGTCTGTATGTGCTGATCTGGAAAGATCTCTGGTGAACGCAAACCAAACAACAAACAAACAAAACCAAGCGATACCCAGAACGTCATCAGACTAGCCCTGACTACCAGTGGCATCTCCTCTCCTGCCTTATTCCAGATCCAGCCCAAGGTCAGGGATAACGCACTTACTGAATGACCTTGGGTACGTTACTCAACCTCTTTGTGCCTCAGTTTCCTCCCCAGAGAATCGAGACTGTGACAATGCCCTGTTATAACGACCAATGGAACAATGCCCAGAAAGCATGTAGAAGAATTTGTGTTACCTGCACTATCTAAATACTGGGCTTTTTAAAAGTATAATCACGAAGTAAAAGAGCTAGAAGTAGAACAGAGCAGATAGCATGCTTTCATTCTTCAGGGAGAAGAGAAATAACATGCCCCAGTATCCGTCTGCACGTGCATCAATGATCTCCTCCCAAACACAAGGAAATGGTGACTTTGTAACATCACAGAGAGGCTGGGGGCAGCAGTGGGAGAGAGAAAAGCCCTTCTGAATGCTGAACCATTTTATATTTATATAAAAATCACAAAATTTCAGGAAAGCTGTGCAAGAAATGGTTACCGGTAGTTACACCTGGGAGCGAGGAGTTAGAAGACTTTGACTTTCATTCCTTTTCTCAAGCCACTTAATTTTTTTTTTTACGCTCACATGCCTTTGTGAGCTTTATAGCAAAAAACAGAAAAAGGCTACGTGAGCTACAAAAGATAAGGAAAAAGAAAAAGGCTCCTTCCCACCTCCCATGCGAGACTCGAGCAGCCGCCATACGGGAGGCCGGGCCAGAAGCAGGGTGGGCAGCACCTGAATGGGATAAGCAGCCGTGGTTCTGGCTACAGTCCGGCACTGGGCATTTCTCTGATCCATCTCCCATCGGTAATGGAATCAACAGCCACTTAAAAATCTCTGCTGGAGGCGCCTGGGTGGCTCAGTGGGTTAAGCCGCTGCCTTCGGCTCAGGTCATGATCTCGGGGTCCCGGGATCGAGTCCCGCATCGGGCTCTCTGCTCAGCAGGGAGCCTGCCCCCTCTCTTTCTCTGCCTGCCTCTCTGCCTACTTGTGATCTCTGCCTGTCAAATAAATAAATAAATAAATCTTAAAAAAAAAAAAAAAAAACCTCCGCTGGTTTCCACTGCCTACAGGAAAAAAGTCCAAACTCCATAACACAGCCTGCTAAGTCCTCTGCAGTCTGTCCCCTCCCACCCCTGCAGCCTCAACCTCTATGTCGGGGTCACACCAAGCAGCGTGCCACTGGGGGAATGGGGGGGGCGCGGTGTGGGGAGGAGACAGGTGGACCTGGGGGAAAATCTCATTTCGCCATTTGTTAGCCTTGACCTTGGCCAAGCAATGCAGCCTCTGAGCAAGGCTCAGAGCAAGGATGATACCGCTTAGTCCTTGCCGGATGTTGGAGGATTCAATAAGATGATGTATGCTAGAGAGCAGTGACCATACTGTCCCGTATATAACCCGGCACGTAACTATCCAATGATGCGGTCTGATGGCTCCAGCCAGTTTTCTGTCGCCTCTTTTGGTACAGGAAGACTCTCATGTCCACTCCTTAATCTCCTTCCTCCTTTTCTGCCTGGCAAACACCTCCTGAAGGCTTTCCTCACTCCCTCTTTGCATTCCCAGAATCTTAATTCCCTTGCCCCTGGTGGCACACACCGCTTTGTACTGTAATTAGGCTACATGAGGGCTTGGTGGTGTCCTCATTATCACTTAGTGCAGATCTGGGTAGAGTAGGTGCTCAGTAAATGGTTCTGATCAAACACACTTGCTCGCCTACCCTCACTGAACCTCTGGGCATGAACTCTTATCATGTTCGTGCAGAGAGGGGGCTTAGCCGAGGAAAGGAAAATACGCTTCCAATTCAAGGAGGCAGAAGAGCAGAAGAGGGCTGCAGTGGACTCCCAGCTCCCAGTGGCTGGTCTTTTGTCTAAAAGAAAGTCACACAGACCTTTGCCATGGTTTCATAATGCTGTGCCATTCCTCACTTAGGAGACTTCCCTTTAATGGGAACCTGTTTGCATATAATGTAACCCCTGGGCACAATAATGCTGCCTTCTCTTTCAAATGAAATGTTTACGATGAAATGGAGAGGCAAAAGGAACCATTTTGCTTTCCAATTACCGATGCGTGAAGGCACCAGCACCTGAGAAATATCTACCTTGTTCTCTTCCTGTCTGCTACCCCGGAAAATGTCAGAACAGATGTTTCCAAATTGTGTATAAAAATAAACAAACCAACGATAAAGGGCCCCCTGGCTGGCCCCCACATGCCCAGCGTCAGCCTGGAGTGCGGTTTGATGGCTGTCGGGGGGAACCCTTGAAATGAGAGGGAAGAAGCGCTTCAGCTTCACCATGTCTACAACAGCCCAGTGGGTGGAAGGGAGGGGTCCCAAGGCCCTGAGCCTGGGGTCCCGGCACGCTCCCCAGACCACTCTAGCTGCGGAGGGAAGGAGAGAGGGATGGAGGATGGGAGGCAGGCATGGCTGGATCTGGGCTCCTGCCATCAAACAGTGGAAGAATGGGAGTGGGGGGACGGGGGAGGAGGGAGGAAAGGGAACGCACAGGGCAGGAATGAAGCTGAATTTACTTAGTAGCTCCCTATGTGCCTCGTGCTGTGCTGGGAGCTTTTGTATATATGATCTCGTTTCAGCCCAACTTCCATGCTGCGAGATGGGTGCTCCCATTTTGCAGATGAGGAAACTGGGTCCAGAGTTGACCATATGCACAGACATACAGGCAGCGGCAGTCAGAATTCCAGCGAGTTCTGTGAGGGCCCCAAACCGAGCCCCATCAACACTACCCCAGCAGCAGAGAGGGCAAGGCTTCACCCTCTGCAAGAAGGAGGGGCTCTTCCGAGGCTCCCTGGCTCCTCTGCCCAGCCAGCGCTAGGAGGAAAGCACCCTAGCTTCCTACAAGGCTTGAGGAAAGCTGTTCCTAGAGAAGGCGCATCCGAAGGCAGGAGGGAGGAGGTGGTGCTGCCCCCTAGTGTTGGACGGACTACGCACACACCTCCACGGGTCAGGACGGCTCTTTTCCCTCTCAGGCTGCCCTAGATAAATCCATGTGAAATCAGATTTCAACTTCTCAGCTTCTGAGAGGCACTCTCATTCACCCCGTCGCCCATGCAGAATTCTGGGGGTGGCCGTGGCTCAGTGGTGCACACTGAGAGGCTACACGTGGATGTGCCAGGCAAGTCCTTATGTGCCCTCGGTTCTCAGAGTTAGCAGAACTAGATCTCAGGGCTCTCTCTCCTTTAACACTACACATCTATCCATTTTGGTGCAGCAAAAGCTCTGATCCCAAACACAGCTGTGCAGCAACACAGTGTTCTGGGCAAGCACACACGGCCCCCACCCCTCTTTAAAGACAGAATGACTCACCCACATAAGCAGGGCAGTCACTCCATGTTTGCGTGGGGCAGGGTGGGGGGTGGCTTTCTCTGGTGGGGAAAAACCAAAGTTTACATATAATTGATGCAAGATGTCAGTTTTTGGATCACATAAAAGATTTTCTGGTCTTCATCCTGCTAAGGATACTTCCCATAAATTTCTTTTTATAGAATAAGTGCTCAGTAATCAGAAAAGAGTCCAATCCCAGATAAGCCCACACTTTAAAACAGAATCTTGGGTACCCTCCTCTCCCCCAAACATGGGATGGATCTTACCTTCGGAACACTCTGAACAGCGCATCTTTCTGGAGATTTCCCTGAGCCTTGTTTGCCTCACTTTTTCCTCTCTGTAAAATGGAGCCATGCTAGCTACCACTCATGAGGAGCTTCCAAGGACATTTGAGGCTCTTAAAGAAGCTCTAGAGTATTCCATATCCCGGACTTGGAATTCTCATTACAATAGCTCGTTTCACCTTCAAAGCACGTTAGCATTAACGAGATCTGCCTAATTACACTGCAGAGCAATGGCCTGCATTTATGTTGCCTGCGTGTGACGGAAATTGGGGTGGTCATTTGTCAAAAACGTTCCCGTGCCCGAGAGAGAGATACCTAAACTTTCAGTCTCCTCTGATTATCGACGAAGGTTTTCTGTGTGTGGTGTGAGTTCTAAAGGTCTAAATGCCGGGTGCATGACAAAAGAATGGCTCCTCTTTGCAATATGCCAGCTGTCATGGGTTTCCAGGCAAGATATTATTTCTGATAAATAGATATGGACAATAGATAATGTCTGTATTAATATCGCTAAAATGCTGTCCTCTCCTGCAGCTCACCCGAGACGAGGACAGCGGTGTATAAAGAGGCAGATGCCAGACAAGAGACTTTTTTCTCGTGACAGTTTGAGCTCCCCTGCTGCAATTAACTTTTTCTCCCCCTCCTTCATCTCATGCAATGCAGTTCAGAAAAAGGGGGCCTGTATTTTCCTCCTGCTGATGGAAGTTGATTAGCAGTCAGGTGGAGTGATGCTCAGGGGACAACACAGCAGATTAATTAAATCACTTCTACTGGCTAAGTGGTGACACTTTGATTTATAGCAGAACTCACTCAACCAGACAGCAGCTTTTCTTGCATGCTGAAGGAAGAAGGGCCAAAGTAGCCACTGGTTGGAGGCCGAGGGCTTTGCAAACTTTAAAGACAAGCATCCTAGTCATTAAGGCATAGGCCCCCGCTGGGTTTCTCTCTTTGGGGCGGGGAGGCCTGCAGGCTCAGGAGAGGAACCAGAGAGGAGAGAGCTGCTGAGGCTGGCCTGCAAGCCGACAAAAAGCCAGAGGACCTGTTTCAGGACACACAGAACTCTATTACACCCTTGCAGAAAAGCAGGCTTGAAATGGCAGGATTTTCTCCATATCTGTTAGGTTTATGTAATCTCCACGCCCAACGTTGGGCTGGAACTCACAACCCTGAGACCAACAGTTGCGAGCTCCACTGAGGCAGCCAGGGACCCCTCCAACTCTGTTTTTACTGAACTGCTCCATGGTATCACAGTCTGGCTTGCCCTCAAGCAACAGCCCCGTGATGGCTCTACTGTATGGACTCAGGGGTGTCTGCATGGGGTCTTCTCAATGAGGAGACCTCAGACCAAAATGCACTTGACATCAGTGCTTCTGGTGGCCTATTTTCTGTTATGTGGTGGCTACAGCTGTGGCTAAAGCTATTTCACTCTTCGCTTTGGCTGCTAAGAAGCTCACAGCTGAACATGCAGCCCAAACAGCATGCCGTCACACATGTTCTGTACATGCACTCTTCATGGATACATGCTTACATCTCTCCCAACTACCCTCTATCTGGAAAACTCCCATTTCTCTTGAATGTTTTGGAGGGAAACTGTCTCCAGTTCTCTTATGAACGAGGCTGAACAGATAGTAGACAAAACCCTAGATTTTAGGACATACTGAGCAAGCCCTGTTCTCAGGTAACCTCTTCAGAGCTGGGTGCTTGTTAAGATACAAATTCCTGAATCCCACTCCAGACCTTCTGACCCAAACAGCTCAAGACAAGAGCCAGGAATCTTCATTTTTTTTTTTTAAAGATTTTTATTTATTTATTTGACAGAGATTACAAGTAGGCAGAGAGGCAGGGAGAGAGAGAGAGTGGGGAAGCAGGCTCCCCGCTGAGCAGAGAGCCTGACGCAGGGCTCGATCCCAGGACCCTGAGATCATGACCTGAGCTGAAGGCAGAGGCTTAACCCACTGAGCCATCCAGGCGCCCCAGGAATCTTCATTTTTAACAGATGCCCTGAGCAAGCCTGGAACTCACCAACATTCGAGAACAATCATATTAGAGTCAGACAGCCCTAAAGCCCAATCCGAGGTCCACTAATTAATAACACGTTAGGCCACGTGAGGTTCCACATCTCGCCAGGCTTCCTTTTCTCAACTATCGGATGGCACTGGTGAGAATTGAACCAGACATCTGTACATAGGTCACCACCTAACACGGTTGACAAGCAACCAGGAAGAATCAATGCACGGCAGGCGGGCACGGACAGATGCCTGGATGCACAGGGCGTGGCATATGCGCACCATGGAGTACTATGCAGCCTTACAAAGGAAGGACGTTCTGACACAGGCTCCGTCCAGCATGGATGCATCTTGAGGACATTATGCTAAGTGAAAGAAATCACACACTGTAAGGACAAATACTGTACGATTCCAATTGTATGAGGTACCCGGAGTCATCAAGTCCACTGAAGCAGAAAGTGGAAGGGTGAGTGCCCCGGGCCAGGGGAAGGGGGCAATGGGGAGTCAGTGTTTCATGGGGTCAGAGTGTCAGTTTGGGAAGATGGAAAGTTCTCGAGATGGATGGTGGTGACGGCTGCATGATGTCGTGAATGGGCTGAAAGCCGCTGTACATTTAAAAATGGCCAAAATGGTAAATTTTACGTTAAGTCTATTTTACCACAATAAAAAATTAAAATTAAAATAGCAACACACAACCACCATCACCAGCACCCCGGATTCATTCTGGACGCCCCCGCCCCTTTGCCCCTCACACCCTCTCCAGCCAGTTTACAGCAGAGTATGTGGCTGAGGCTGGGGCGGGTGGTGAGAAGGAAGAAAGAAATGACAGGAACTGGCTCTCTCCGGGCCCCTTCCTAACTCAGGAGTCCGAAAACTCCCCACGGTGCCACCAAACGCTTACCCCAGCCGTGAAGGAAGCTGACGTAACATCAAATATTAAAAGGGTAGAGGAACCAGCATAGTTTTCCATATAAATGACTCTACGAACATATATGAAGATTGCTTTTAAAATTCAAATATAATTATTTTTTAAAAGGCATCCCGGGCGCGCTGTCTCTCTCCCAACGCTGACACTTCTGGGCTGTTGTCATGCTCCAGTGCGGTGCGGGCTGGCAGCCAGCCCAAAGCACTTTGTAACATGCCCTCCAGATCCTACGTGAAAACTGATCAAAGAATTGGCACCAGCAAAGACAGGACTGAAATCAGCTCTCAAAGGGGTGGGGCTGGGCTATTGTCCCTCTTTGTGGGAACAGCTGCTTAACGGGGAATTGGAGCTGCGTGATTATAATATGCACACGGACTGCTCTGTTAACAGAAGCCGGCTTAAAGTACTCCAGGGGCCTCCACCTTGCATTTTTTGGCAAAGGGCTCTTCGAGGATGCTGTGTCAAACCTTTTTGAAAATGTCTCCTTGACATGCAGGGTGAGTAAGGGCGCCTGTGAATCTCATTACGGTCCCACACCTCCCTCTGCTGTTCTGCTCCCGCTTCCTGGCTGCCCAGAGGTAGCTGCACGAGGGTCATCCCCCCCCCCCCCCAGCCACCCCGTTTCATCAGGACAGAGGGGATGCACGAAAGGTGCGATGCTGGTTACCTGAGTGGACCTGGGAGCCAGCCCCGGAGCTGTATGGGAAGGATCGTCTGATTGTCTGCAGGTGTGCCAACTCCCCAGGGGAGCCGGTGGAGTGTTTCACCCAAGTCCTTCTGAATGACACTACACCTCTGAGCAATTAACCTTCACGGTGCCTGGCGTGGGACGATGGCACTGGCGGCTCCGACTGCAGAAGGAAACAGGCTGTCCGGGAGGAGCCCGGGGGACACACCTGACCTCTGGCTCCCTACCCCAGGGGAGGGGAGTGAACCACCAAGGCACTGGAGGCGGCGCTGGGCTCTTGCCCAGTCCTTATCTAGCATAATCCTTCACCAGTGGTGGAAAGGGCTCATCAGGAAGGTTAAAGCAATTTCACCAAGGTCTCAGAGCTGGAAAGTGGGGAGGCCGGGACACACCCCCCCCACTCTGCCTCACTCCACAGCCTTTTGTTTTGTGGGTTGGTTTTGTTTTTAACGGCACCCACCCAAAGGAAACGGATATGTGCCTTTTCTAAGGGGGGAAAGTTGGCTACTCCCAAAGCCCGGCCCTGCCCCAGTTCAGGACGATCTCACCACCTCCTCTGCTTGTTGGCAGCTAAAAGGCCCCCTGGCCTCCACCTCGACAGTGACTGTGAGTAGACACGCAGGGACGGGGGAGGGGGGAAACAGTTTTAAAAATGAATATATGCATGTGTCTCTCCTGCTAATCACCGGAATGCATTTTCAGGAGAGGTGAGCGGAGGGCTTAGCTGCAGGACTCCCATTAATGCTAACTTTATTTCAGTAATGAGGTGCCAAGGCATGGAACAATCACGGGGGCTAATACGGTGTAATCACAGTGATGAGATGCGCATGCTGGGAAGGGAGGGAGAGGGGGTGATGGCGGGAGGCCCGACACAGCGAGGCGGCAGGAGGAAAGGGAGGAGGCAGGTGAGCCAGGCCGGGGACAGCGCCGTCCAAATGGGAACCTGGATCGGCCGGGATGATCAGGGCGACTCCTCACCAACACAGACAAAGGCCAGGCCAGGTGAGGAGCGCTGTTCACCTCACTGAATCCTCACAAGGAACCGGAGAGCTAGATATTATCCCCATTGTACAGATCGGCAAACTGAGTTTTAGAAAAGTCACTCTGCCCAGAGTCACACCACGAGGGGAGGAGCCTGTCTGAAGCTGGATTTCTCTGAATCATGACGCTTTACGGTACTCCACCTCCAATGGGGGGAGACAGGATGGGGACGTAACATGCAAAGGCCAGAGGCTGCGAGGGCAGCACGGGGGCGGGAGGTGGGGGGAGACAGGAAGAGAAGAGGCAGGTGGGCCCAGCCCCCAGCACTGGTGCGAGACTGTGTTCCTGGGGCTCAGCACACTACGCCACAGCTGTCCCTCCAGATGTCTTAGTGATGTGGGAGAGGGGAATGAAGAGAGGAACTCATCTTCATGGACCAAGCTCTAGGGACTACCTGCAGCCACAAAGGAAATCCCCAGAGCACCCACAAATATTAACTGGAATGTTCTCTGGATCTCCAGACTACCCGAATCCTTCAGTCTGCAAACGCGGGCAGCCCAGGGGTGGTTCCCTCTTAACAGAGCCTCGTGGTGCACCTGGGTGGCTCCGTGGGGTAAGCCTCTGCCTTCAGGTCAGGTCATGATCTCAGGGTCCTGCGATGGAGCCCCGCATCGGGCTCTCTGCTCAGTGGGGAGCCCACTTCCCTCTCTCTCTCTGCCTGCCTGCTTGTGATCTCTGTGAAATAAATAAATAAAATCTTAAAAAAAAACAAAAACAAACAAACAGAGCCTCGTGTCTCCCCAAGTGTGCTCCGCAGGCTCACCTGGGCACCCTCGGGAAACGGCTTCCTGACTTTGCCTCTCACCTGCCTGGTAAGCACTTTGGAGAAAGGCGCTGGAGCTGCCCTTTCCCAGGACTGCTGGCCAAGCTTTCCTGAAGGTTTCTCTGTGCTTTAAGGAGTTTGCAGGCATCCAGGGCACAGTTTCCATGTCTAGGACCAGTAAAATACACTCTGTAGGCCCAGTTCTGCCCCAAATCCATGGCCCTATCACCCTACTGGTTGTTTAGAAGTATGAATTTCATAATATTTGAGACATTTATTAAGCACTTACTGTGCACCAAACTCTATTCTCTGCCCTCGAAGGGCACCAGGAGACAAAATGAAGTCTCTGCTTTCCTCATAAAACTTGCCTTCCTGTGAAGACACACAGATGGCATGTCCTAACAGAGAGTCCTGTGAAGAAAACTAAGCAGGAGCAGGAGGGCAGTGGTTCTCAGCTAGGGCAATGTCGCCCCTCAGGGGACACTGGCAAAGTCTGGAGATGTTTTTCGTTGTCGCAGCTGGGTGGGTGGGGAGAGCCCGGGGATGCTGCTCGCATCCTACAAGGTTCAGGACAGCCCCCCACCACAAAGAGTCGTTCCGTCCCAAATGTCACTAGTGCCAAGGCTGAGGACCCCTGGCCCAGAGAAGGCAGAGGCGTGCTCTTCGAGGTGGGGTCAGGGCAGCCCTCTGGAGAGGGACATCTGAGCAGAGACTGGGGGAGTGAAGGACGTCTGTGGCAGAGGGGACAGGTGCAGAGGTGGGAGAGGCATATGTATATGGGGCACAGCGCCAGGGAGAAGGAGCATTTCCAGGTAAGTGCCATGGAGCCAGGGCTTCCCAATGGGACTGGGAGGTCTCTCACTGACCCTTCCCGTGGCCCCCTCTGGCCACTGGGTGGAGAAGAGTCTGTAGCAGGGGCAATGGGGAGCAGGGTGCCTTTGGGAGGCTAGACGTGTAGTGTGTCTAGACAAGATGTGGGGGCTGGAACGACAGCAGGAGAGGCTGGACAGCTAGAAGTGGTCAGTTCATAGCATGTGGTCAAGGCAGGGCTGACTTTGAGGTTTGCTAGTGGATGAGATGAGGGTGTGAGCCCACTTCCCACCGTGTCTCTGCTCCAAGGATCTCCCTGACAAACAGGACTCCCAGCCCTCCCCTTAACTCAGTGCTTCTCCATGAGGAGCAACTGTCCCCTCGGGGGAACATCATCAGGCCACATCTGGAGACATCACCACTGGGAATGAGGGCTGTTAGTGGCGTCTTGTGGGTGGAGGCCAGGGATGCTGGTCGGCACCCTACAAGGCACCAGACAGCCCCCTCTCCCGCAACACATGTTCACAGACTCATCAGGGCCCGAAAGTGACCAACGCTAAGGATGAGGACCCCTGCCTAAACCCCACCCTCACCCCCACCGCCTCCTCTAACCCAGGCTGGCCTGACCAGTTTAGCAGGGACTTCAGAGCCCAGTGATTCCAAATCAACGCACGTCGGTGGCTAAGGTCCATATTAAGTACATCTCACTTGCTTCTGATGGTGACACAGATCAGATGCTGCTGCTGTAGCCGCTGCCACTGCACGAAACAGGGATGCTGGAAAGCACATTCATTACCCAGCTGTGAAGAGCGGCGGAGCATGCACACATCTCTCCTGCGCTCGGGTACCTGAAAGCCAGCCCTGCTCTATGATTGAGTGACTGCCAGCCGCCTCCTGTCTGTAACCTTGACACGCCAGGGCAGGGCCTCTGGGGCACAAGCCAAAAATCCAAAAGGCAACGTCGGCAGCAATACACAGATGGGTTAATTTGTTTCATGTCCCCATTGCCACTGAGCTCTCTTGGAAAATACACACACACACACACACACACACACACCTCCATTTACGGGGTTTAATATCCCAGCTGCTAGGAACCAGATTAGGCAGAAGGAAGAAAATGTGACGTCGATGCAGAGATCCATTTATACTCGCCTATGTTTGCTTAAAAACCGGTTTTTGATCTGCAGGTTATTCTTGCCGGCTTGGACCTCGAGCGACAAAATATCACACTTCCAGGTGGTATCTTTAAGGAAAGCTAATTAGGATTCTTGGCACTTGTAGCACGAAACATTTTACAATTTTCTTCAAAGCAATTTGCCAACATTAGCTAATTAAAACACCCAGCCTTCCGTTGAGGGACAATGGGAAGACAGTAGAATCTTCATTTCTCAGCATCTGCTGTAGGTTTAAAATTCCAAATTCCTGTTGCTTCCACTTGGTTGAAGTCCTTCTCTCTGAAAGTGGCCTTTCATGATTTTAACATTTCCGGGAGCGCTGAGGGAAACAGTCTAGTTTTTCTAGAACCTTAACTCTAAAATAAGGGACAGCACTGAGAAAGGAGGTGGGGCAATTAAGGTGATCCGCTAAACCAGAGGTTGGCAACCTCTGGCCCACAGGCTGAATCCGGGCCTCGACCTGTCTCTGTAAATAAAGTTTTATTGTAACACTGCCATGTTCACTCGTGTACATACTACCTGCTGCAAAAAGCAGAGTTTAAGCAGTTGCAGTAGAGATCAGACAACCCTTAAGGTTGAAATATTTACTATCTGGCCCTTTACAGAAGTAGTTTGCTAACCACTGTACTTCACCATCTCTTCACAACTGCTGAACCATGATCTTCCAACCATGGTGGGGCATCTGTCCATCTCCAGGTTCTCCATGCCACCAACAAGGTTTCCGTGACTCAGCACTCTAAGCCAGAACACAAGAGCCAACAGACGCATGTGGGGAAGAAAACCTCCCCCATACTTCACAGCAGACTCAAGCCATGACATGTTGTCGGCAAAAGGTGGGTGAGAGCCTAAGAAAAAGTGCAAACTACCTTCATTTTAAGTCACATCAAGCCTAATGCCACTGCATCACAGTTTGAGGGACTACGTGGAAGAGGAGCTGTAGAGGCTGGATCTGAATCCCACTTCCCCATTCCCTGTTCTTAGCTTGGCAGTTGCCTCTCCCATAATGAAGGCTTTTTATTTTTTAAAAAGGGAATTTGAATTTACTCCCCATTATAAAACTAAGAATTAGGAAATGTCAAAACCAACAGAATCTTTCTCCCTTTTTATTTCCTTTTCATAAGAAGAACAGGATGAGTCCTCCTTTTTTTTTTTTTTTTTAAGATTTTATTTATTTATTTGACAGACAGAGAGGCAGAGAGGCAGGCCCAGAGAGGGAGAGGAGGAAGCAGGCTTCCCACTGAGCAGAGCCCCCGATGCAGGGCTCGATCCCAGGACCCTGAGATCATGACCTGAGCTGAAGGCAGAGGCTTTAACCCACTGAGCCACCCAGGCACCCAGGAGTCCTTCTACAATTTCTCCTAAACCTTTCTCCCTCCCCAGCCCCCACCCCCAGTCTGAAAATTTCATGCTGAGAATTCATTCCCCTCTACTGGGGGAGGCCTCTTCCAAACGCAGGGAGCATAATAATCACCAACAGAATCAACTTCATCTGAGTCCTGAAGGGGCTGAGGGCAGGACCACTGTGACTTGTTTCTGGGATGGCAGAGATGTTTCTAGATGCCCTCTTATACCTATTTTTCTCCCTGCCTTGGTGGCACATTTGCCTCTGTCCTACACAGTTTATGTGGAGTAGCCTGAAGGGTCCTTATTCATCCAGGACAAAGTCAAGGGTGTTGGAAAAACTCTGATGCTGGCCACATTCCCAGCATCACCCTTGTTAGGAGGCCACTCTGCAAATTGATCCCTTGCAGAATGCGTTGGTGAAGGCAGGGCTGGGAAGAACCTGTAGCGAGAAATGCCCCATCATTTCAAAGTAAGATAGAGGATGGTGCACATGGCCCACAAACCCACAGATCATCATTTGCAGGATCAAGATCTTGCAGGGTAGAACAGAACAGACACATAATGTAGGAAGGGCCACCTAAGTGAGGTAACCACAGATTCCTGCAATGGACCAAGCTTTCAGTTCAGTCCAAACCCCTCAGTTCATATTTTGAATCCACTCGACTACACTGCCCACTAGAAGATTCCAAAGGCAAGAGGACTTAGGAGAAAGCCCTTTCACTAGCCTGAAAACCACAGCATCATAATCATAGCAGCTCAGGGTTGGGAGACGAAATGAGTATTTGTTGAACATGGTGTTTACAAGAAACTTTAGATACACTGTAATCATAATCTATCCCCTCCACCCCCTCCACCCCCCAAAAAACATGAGGAAGATATTACCATGTTTCTTTTGCAAAGAAGGAAACCAAGCTTCACAGTGACCTTTAGCACAAAATAATGCTACTAGACAGGAACAGGACTGGGGTTTGAGCCTGGGTCTACCCGGTGAGCCCAGCTCTCCACGAGGGATTCCTCTTCCTCTGTGAGGGTCCCCAGTTACAAACAATCCCTGAACTTCCTCATGCACTAGCCCTGTGCTAAGCTTTACTGAGCACATTTTAAAAACAGCTTTATTGGGATATAATAATGTTATAAAATGCAAACCCATTTCAGGTGGTATTCTGAGTGCATTCAGAGCTACGCAACCATTCCCACAATCAGCTTGAGAATATTTCATCACCTCAAAGAAACCCCATAACCTTAGCAGTCACTCCTCACCTTCCCCCTTCCCTCCAGCCCCTGGTAACCACTAACCTGCCTCCTGTCTCTCCAGATTGGCTTCCTCCAGGCATGTCATATAAATGCGATCATACAATATGCGGCCTTTTTGTGGCCGGCTTCTTTGTAGCCTCATGTTCCCAAGGTTTGCCCATGTTACAGCATTGGTGCTTTATCCCTTTTGGGGGCTGAACAGTGTTCCACTGGGGGCTAGACCATATTCTGTGTATCCATTCTTCTACTGATGAGTGTCCGGGTTGTTCCCACTTCCTGGCTATTGTGAATAGCGCTGAAATGAAAATGGGTGTGCAGGCTTCTCTGCACATTGTTTTTTTGTTTTTTGTTTTTTTTAACAAATCACATTTTTATACTCCCCTTATTAAAGGCTGAAAGACAAATGATAAACATGTGCCCTCTCACTGAACATTATATATATTTATTGAAATAATTGCAGCATTTAGTACAGGAGAAGCAGCTAGGTGTGCTGAAAAGGAGTCAGGAGTTGGGATGAGGAAGCTTTTTTATCCCCCCATTCATTCAATAAGTACTTGTTAAAATAGAGTATACAATACTATACTAAGTACTAATGATTTCACGCCCTGGCCATTGCACAATTCTATTTATCTATCTATCTATCTATCTATCTATCTATTTATTTGCAGGGGGTGGCAAGTAGAGGGAGAGAGAATCTTAAGCAGGTAAGAGGACTCCATGCCCAGTGTCGAGCCTGATGTGGGGCTCGATCTCATGATCCTGAGATCATGAGCTGAGCTGAAAATCTAGAGGCGGAGACTGAACCAACTAAGCCCCCAGGAGTCCCTTTATCATTCATTTTAGAAAATCAGTTTGTGGGCTTCTGGGTGGCTCAGTGGGTTAAGCCTCTGCCTTCGGCTCGGGTCATGATCTCAGGGTCCTGGGATCGAGCCCCACATCGGGCTCTCTGCTCTGCGGGGAGCCTACTTCCTCCTCTCTCTCTCTCTGCCTGCCTCTCTGCCTACTTGTGATCTCTATCTGTGAAATAAATAAATAAAATCTTTAAAAAAAAAATCCGTTTGTTGCCCATGCAGTTCTTCATCTTTACAGGGCCCCATTGTTCTAATCTTCAAAGTGGGGGACAACAGGCCTGGGAGAGCCTGCAGAAAAAAGTATCATGACACACTGAAGAGGATTCTGGAGCGTCGGAGACTCAACAAACACGACAATAACATTACCCGTATTTTACAAAAATGGCTCCTATTCATCTCCCTTTCCTCACCTGAGCTACATCCAGTATTTACGTATTTACGTTTTTCACGTACCAGGCAACGCCCATGAAAAAAGAACTGCGCGAGCTTCCTTGCCTTGTAAAAACAGATTCCGTTTTAGCAAGGGGTTTAATATTTAAACACTAGCTCACAAGGCAGGAAGCCCTTCAAAGCAACAGGAGTAGGTAGGCCAGCGTGAAAAGAATTCGCCAGTGGTCCTTCACCATCTGTGTTCAGACCCTTCTTCCCAGTCCTGGCATCGCACTTGCCCATCTCTGCCAGCAGATGGCGACGTGGTCCTGCAAGGGTGCCTAGTGCAACCTTCCGCAATGACCTGAAGATGGGACACCTGAAGCTGTGCCCCCTGGAGACTTTGTTCCTTCCCAACGACTCTGCAGAGGTCTGAGCACAGCTGGACACATTCGTGGGGGAGACAAACAGCAAGTGGAACAATGAAGTGTTTATAAAGTATACAGGATGGGACAAAATGAGGTCCATGGTCTAACTGCACCCAACCACAGGTACGACATCCGTGGCGGGGAGGGGGCTTTTAAAACACATAACTTCATACAAGTGAGAATCAAATAATTATCCCCTTAGGTTACATCTATTCCAAGGAGTATGGTCATGCATTAAAAATTAAGTGGCATTTTATGGGGCACCTGGGTGGCTCAGTGGTTTAAGCCTCTGCCTTCGGCTCAGGTCATGATCTCAGGGTCCTGGGATGGAGCCCCACGTCGGGCTCTCTGCTCAGCAGGGAGCCTGCTTCCCTTCCTCTCTCTCTACCTGCCTCTCTGCCTACTTGTGATCTCTCTCTATCAAATAAATAAATAAAAATCTTAAAAAAAAAACTAAGTGGCATTTTAGATATGACACCAAAAGCACAAGCAATGAAAGTTAAATTGAACTTCATCAAACTTACACTTCTGTGCTTCAAAGAACACCATCAAGAGACTGAAATGACAAGCCACAGAGCAGGAAAACTATTTGCAGATCTTATATCTGATAAGGGACTTAACATCAAGAATATATTTAAAAACCTCTACCCACTCAACAATAAAAACCCACCCATTTTAGAGACAGGAGGATGAAGACACACATCCCTCCAAAGATATACACGCATTAGTCATCAGGGATGTGCAAGTCAAAGCCACAATGGGACACCGTTTTATAACCACTGGATGGCTATAATCAATAAGATAAATAAAGCCAGGTGCTGGAGAGGATGTAGAGAAATGAAATCCCAGTACAATGCTGGTGGGAATGCAAAATGGTACAACTCCCTTGGAAAACAATCCTGTAGAGTTCCTCAAAAGGTGAAACACAGAGCTCCCAAATGACCCAGAAATTCCAGTCCTAGGGATATAGCCAAGGGAACTGAAAACATGTGTCCACATGAAATTTACACATGAATGCTCTTAGCAGCCTCATGCCTAAGGGCTAAAAAGTGGAGAATACCCAAACATCCCTCAACTGAAGAACGGACAGGCGAATATGGTCTTTCTATACAATGGAATATTATTTAGAAATAATAACAATTTTTTAAAAAAGATTTTATTTATTTGACAGACAGAGATCACAAGTAGGCAGAGAGGTGGGAGCAGGGGCGGGGGGGAAGCAGGCTCCCTGTTGAGCAGGGAACCCTATGAGGAGCTCGATCCCAGGACCCTGGGATCATGACCTGAGCTGAAGGCAGAGGCTTTGACCCACTGAACCACCCAGGCGCCCCTAGCAATTGAATGAAGTTGACATATGCTACAACACGGGTAAACTCTGAGCGAAAGAAGCTAGTTAAAAAAGACCGCATACATGATTCTATTTATGTGGAACTTCTAGAATGGGTCAATCCATAGAGACAGAAGGCAGACGAAATGCTGGCAGAGGCTGGAGGGAGAAAAAATGGGGAGTGACTACCAGTGGGTATGGGGTTTCTTTCTGGGGTGATAAAAATGTCTAAAATTAATTGTGATGGGTGCATAACCCTGTGAAAAACCAAAATCATCGAATTATACACTTTAAGGTGGTGAATTGTATGGTAAGTAAATTATGTCCCAGTAAAATTGTTACAAAAAAGCAACGAAGTAGCAGACTAACAAAAAAAACCGTTCCTGCTACACTGGTAAGTAGGAAAAAAGAAAAACAAATAAAGAAAACAAGGCTGCTGGGTTGTACAACCCAGAGGCAGGGGACAACATTCTTTGTCACCAGGGGGATGACACGCCTTGGAGTTATGAAATGAAATGTGGGGTTTCACCCATCCCCACGGAGCCTGGTTACCTAACTCCACAGCCAACCTGGCAAGCACTCCACTTTCTCTCTTGGTCATCTCCAACTTCAAAGCCCCATTCAAGAGCCAGTCATTTGGCTACAAACTAATAAAATGAAATAGCATCCCAATTTTCCTTTTCGTTAAATATATTAAGTGTGTGTATAGGAAAACAGATACACACCAAAGAAAAGTGAAAGAATTGTGAAAGCCTTTATTCTCTTTTTCTACCGCCCTGATTTTCTATAATGCAGTATATTATTTTGTTGTTAAAAAAAAAAATCACATAAACTTGGGGCGCCTGGGTAACTCAGATGGTTAACCGTCCGACTCCTATTTTTGGCTCAGGTCATGATCTCAGGGTCGTAAGACTGAGCCCCTGCTCAGGCTCCGTGGCTGGGCCTGGAGCCTCCTTAAGATTCTCTCTCCCCCTCCCTAACTCCGTCCCCTCTCCCCTCTCCCTTCCCACTCCTGTTCTGTCTTTCTAAAAAGAAAAAGAAAAAAACTACCAAATTTTTTTAAAGTACATATTTATAAACACGGCATTCTCTGTAAGGCTGCCCTGCCCACCTCACCCACAGAGCAGCACTTCCTCTATTCCCTCATTTATGATCCTGAACGGCAGAGAGAGACACTAACTGCCCATCTCTCACAACTGACTATATTATCTGAAAGCAGAGAATATTTCTAATCATCATTCTACCCAACATCCAAAAATGCCTGGTTTGGGTATGCTTGCTACACAATGTATCTAAGTATCAGTCAGTATCCTCTGTCTCACACCCTACAAAAATCTCATTTTAGACTTTGCACTAAGAAAATGCTTTGCCTTACTTATGCCTTCAATGCTTTGCATTAACATGAGGGATTATTTCTCTTTTTGCCCTTGCTGCCAGGAAACTCAACTGCATCAACTGCATGTCTGCATTCTATTTTAATATGGTCCCAATTTTACTTCTATTTTATTTATCAGTACTATATGTAGACATGCATTTTCTCAAATCCTTTTAGAAAATAAACAAGCTGTACAACCATAGATCTGTGAATGGAGTGTGAATAAATACATGGTGTCTGTGTGCTTCAAGCATCAAAGATTTTCCTTAAAAACCCCAAGTGACACTTTGTCCTAAAGGTAAACCGACCCTTAAGGATGCTCAGGTACTACAGTCTGCAAACCAGAGGCTCAGGGTCCACTCGAGTTCACAAGTCCGAAGGCCATCCTGCAGTTCTGGGGTCTCACCAGCACCCACCAGGTGCCAAGAAAATACCTGTAGGATGGTTGGCTGGGGCTGGCACTCCGGGGTTAGCACCATTCAAAGGGTGACAAGTTGGATCCAGGCTTTCTCCCCATGGCACTGGTGACATCGGGGCCCTGTGCTGTGCATTGGAGGATGCTGGCCTCTAATGCATGCTGGGAGCCCCTCCATACACACACCTGTGAGCCTCAGAAAGGTCTTTAGACATTGGCACTGATCTCTGGGCTGGGGGGGGTGCAAAATTCCCTTCTGGTTCAACACCCCTGGTTTCAGCCACCAGTCTGCAGTCCTGGAGACCACCAACTAGTATCCCAGAACACCAGGGCTAGAAGGATCCTCGTGCATGATACCATGTCCCCTCTCTCCAAAGGGGCATTCAGGCCCAGGAAGGAGGAGACACGAGCAGCCAGAACTCCGATGGTGCAGCCGGGTCTTCCCCTGCCCCGCGCTGCCCTATGGTTCTGCCTGTTAATGCGGCCCTCACTTCCTTCAAGGGCTAGATCTATCAGCTTGGGCGACCAAAACAAAGCACCACAGACGGGAGGTGGGGGGCCAGGAGGGGCCTCAAACAACAAAGTACAACAGAAAT
The DNA here is from genome assembly GCF_022355385.1 of Mustela nigripes. Classification (NCBI taxonomy): domain Eukaryota; kingdom Metazoa; phylum Chordata; class Mammalia; order Carnivora; family Mustelidae; genus Mustela; species Mustela nigripes. The sequence continues at coordinate 12,891,044 of NC_081564.1, forward strand.
GTACTTTCTCACTGCTCTGGAGGCCAGAAGTCTGGGATCAAGGCGTGGAGGGGCGGGGGCTTGGTTCCTCCTGCAGCCTTTTTCTCCTTGGCTCATAGATGGCCACCTTCTTGCACCACTGGTCTCTCTTTTTATAAGGACACCAGTCCTATTAGATTAGAACCCACTGTAACAGCCTCATTTTCACTTAATCACCTCTTTGAAGGCCTTCTCTCCAAATATGGTTACACTCTGAGGGATTTCTGCGTATGAATTATTGGGGGGGTGGGGGATACAATTCAGCCAATACAAGGACTCTGCTCGGTGGATATTAAGACCCAGCCCTCTCACTAGTGCTGAAAGGACATGTTCTCCTTCCAATACATTCTTCAAAAACCCTTCCTGGCAGGGACCAGCAGCGGAAAGGTGAAACATTTTTGCTTAAATCGAGAATGATCCAATCCTGAGGCCAAAGTGCACATATCAGAGCAAATGTAAAGCAGTCCTCCCCAGCACCTGCTCCCCACTTCAGTGCCCAGACCCAGAGCAGCATTTACTGTATCACAAGGGCTAAGAGTCTACATTCAATGGGGACGCCTGGGTGACTCGGTCAGTTAAGCCACTACCATCGGCCTGGGTCATGATCCCAGGGTCCTGGGATCAAGTCCCACATAGGGTTTCTTGCTCGGCAGAGAGCCTGCTTCTCTCTCTGCCTCTGCCTGCCACTCTGCCTGCTTGTGTGCTCTCTGACAAATAAATAAATAAAATCTTAAACAAACAAACAAAAAAAAAGTTCTCACTGAAGATCAAGAAAGATCTGGGTTCAATCACTGTCTTGGTTTAAACCACCCAGACAACGTGCCCCTATGCACAGTATTTAATCTTTGGGTTCATTTCCTTTTAAAATGGGAGTAAACCTACCTACCTACCTCACAGAAGTGGTTGTTAAGATTAAATAAGAGGCCGTTAGCCCCAGAAATGATTAGAAGAAGGTTGCTGTTATCACAATGTGCCAAGGTCATGTGCTGCCCACCGGGCCTGTGTGCGCGCCTTGCAGAGACCTGCAGTTGGCACACAGCTCCAGCATCTCACGGTGTAGCCTTGAGCAAAACTTAACAGTGCATCAGGGACTTCCTCTGTAAAATGGAGATGAGAAAGAACACCTGCCTCAGAAGATGGGGCGGATGCAAAACAGCACAGGGTGGGTGCTTCCCGAGTGCTGTCCTTGTCTACGTCAGGACGGCTAAGAGACCTATCTCCTTCTCCACTCCGTGAATGGGTTAGCGTGGGCACCAGCAGGAGACCAAAGGCTGCCTGCCCAAGGCCCTGTGCACGAAATGGACGGGACCCCAGGAAGAGCCCCGATGTACCCTCGGCGGCAGATGGTTCTCCATCAACAGAAAGAGCTTCATTGTTTTAGGGAGAGGGAGTCCATGTGGGCACAGGTCCCACAGTCGCTTGGCAAGGAGTGTGCAGAGACAGAAAACCTATGGAGTTGGTGCCACCAAGTGGCACAGAGAGCAACTGTCAGTGTCGGTGCTACCAGCGCCTCGTTCTCTCCTCTCCATCCCTCTTCCTCCCAGCTCTCCACCCTCTCTCCCCGTCTGCCTCCTTCCCCTCTGGAAATGGCGCCCACGAGCATCGAGCACCGCATCGAGCACCGAGCATCCGTTTAACTAGGCAGCTGTCCTTGGGGGTCTGCAAAGACTGCAGACAAGAGACAGGGCTTTGAGATCACATCGGACTCAACTCCACAGTTCCTGCCTGCGCTAAATCAGGTCAATGAGCTTATTTGTGTCAAATAAATGAGCCCAGCCGACTGCTAAGCTGCTGCAAGACTATTTATCTCGGGCCTCCACGTTGGCACCGAGCAGGCTGCAGGCAAAGCACGGGAGGAGTGTGAGTGTCAGGGACTGAGCTGCTAGAGCCGCCGCGAAATGCCGCCTGGGGAAAGACCTCCCAGGAGAAACTGAGGTCAGCACAGGAGGGGGACCCCAGGCCTGAGCCATGGAGGAGAGGGTGCCCAGTGGGCTCCAGTGCCCACCAGTGGGCCCCACAGAGTGCATGAGAGTACTACAGAGTAATCTTTGAAAACGGAAGTCCCTCGTGCCCTCCGAAACCATCACGTCGCTGGACAGTCGTCAGAGCTGGCTTCGGGGGACACGTGGGCTGCCCTGAGCTCAGACCATCCTTCCTCCAAACCGGACGTTCAGTAAGACGATCCAGGCGTCCTGCCCAAACTTTCAATATATTTCCGCCCTTCATTTCTGTATCTAGTTACACGCTACTCAGGATGGCATGCTTAGGAGACCTGGAGGAGGCTTTTCCCCATTCTTCTCTCAGCCCTCCAGAAAGTGGCAGTTGGGGGGCGCCTGGGTGGCTCAGTCGGCTGTGCGTCCAACTCTTGATCTCAGCTCAGGCCTTGATCTCAGGGTCGTGAGTTTGACCCTTGTGTTGGGGGCTCCACGCTGGCCGTGGAACCTACTTCACAATGATAAGAAAAGAAAGTAGAAGTCAGCCCTGACAGGCTTTGTCCCCAGCATGCTTAGTGCAGGCTGAGTCTGGCCAAGGTGGACACCTAGAATTTGTGAAGAACAGAAAGACTTCTTGCCCCACCGTGTGGACATCAGACAAGGAAAGGGGATGCGGAAATGCAGAGCCCCCCTGTGTGCCACTATGAAGGGGTTCGCCTCTGACCTGACTTTCAGAGGCCAGGTGATACAAGCAAATTGTGTTACTTTTCTACTCCTTAAGTGAATTAGCTACAATTGGCTTAAATCAATCTAACAGGGATGGTTTATTTAAAAGTAATATCTACAGGATTCTATTTGATTTGCATACAAACATTAAATACACGTTTATGTACAAAATATAGGCAAATTTTACGTCAAAATTGATATGGTTCTCTTTGGGGCCGAGGAGTCTGATTTGGGACAATTTCTTTGTAATTTCCTACATTTTAAAATGCAGTTTCCTACCTTTTAAGGTTTCTGCCTTGTAATCACAAAAGAAATGAAAGGAAAACCTTTTACTGAGGAATGACTGTAGAAGCCCTTCTTAGGAATTCCGGGATGCTCCAGGTGTCTCAGGTTAAGCACACCTGAATAATTTAGCACCGTATTAAGGTATGACTACATAGCACAGCCCTGTGCGTCCCTGCCAAAAGGCAGCTGTTTTTATGATGGAAAACACAACAGCTGCTTTCACAGGTGCGGAGCAGCAATCCGTGATAAGTTGGTCCCCGCAGAGAAGAATATAGTGTCTATTTAAAATCTGAAGAGGAAGAGGCAGAAAATGGTTAGCCCCAGCTGAAATCTTCGAGAGAGAAAGGCGAAGCCCTGGTTTGAGGAAAGCGGGCTTCAGATGGCTGGTGTCTGCTGCCCCTGGGAAGATCACAGCCCGGGACCAAGCTGCTGGGAGGCACACGCGGTGGCATCTCTGGCGGGTCATGGAAATCAATTTCCAAATCTGCGAGAGACCTTAGCAAGCACCCTCTGTGCCAAACGAGGAGACCAAAGCCAGAAGAGGGGATTTTACTCGAGGCCACGCATGCCTGTGCTCTTGTTCATTAGGAGGCTCCTCAGCTGCCTCCTGCTGCTGCTGTGAGGCTCACATGCACATCCTTAGCAATAAGGACGTACAGCCTAGAGTCTGAAATCTAGAATTTCTCTGAGTGTCAACACTACCTTCTCTCATTTAGCCAACACCACTTCTTTGTGACAACCTGGATGCAAGCTGGCCAGAGCTGGCCTACTGTACCCTCATAAAAAATGAATGAAGGAAGAAGTCCGAATGTGGGTGGGAGGAAGGGGTAACTGCGTGACGGGCATTAAAGAGGGCACGTGACGTGATGAGCACTGGGCGTTATACATAACTGATGAATTACAGAACACGAAACTAATGATGTCAACTCTATGTTGGCTAATTGAATTTAAGTAAAAACAAAGAAAGAAGTCCAAAGACCAAGGGACTATTTACCCTATCAACAACTTTGAAAGTGCCCGTTCATAAACAATGCATTTCTAGCAGTCCTGTGTTCTGGTCCCTCTGGGTCCGGTAAAGCAGTTCTGAAAAACAAGAAAACTGGACGCCTGCTCAAGTATTTAGTTCCCTGCTTTGTCTTTTGGCTGTAACCAGCCAGCTGTTTTGTTTAATATAATATTAAAGGCTGTCCTCTTATTTTTAGAATACCCAGCAGTTCAGCTCTTATCATCAGACACGAATTGAGTTGTACGTACAACATAACTGAAGAGGTCCCACTGGGACAGGAGCTGTCCCCACTCCCAGGACACTGTCTGGGCCCCCGGTTCCTCTTTCTGTCTGTGAAAGCCGACTGCAGAGGAAGCCGGCAGATGCGTGACTGATCAAGACCAGGGACAGCAGCACCCAAAGCCGTACCCACAGCCTGATAACACCCTATCCAAGACAAATCCACACAGAAGGGTCCGGAATTCAAGACACAAGGCACAGTCAGGAAAGCATCTGCATAGGAAAGAACTCTCATAATCCACTGGCTTCTCTTTCTTAAGAAATTACTATTATATACCAGTGTGGCACCTTTTGATAGCAGTCATTTCGCATCTCTCTCTCCCCCAGACTCACTCCATGCAGAGAGCTGCTGCTGGGGCGGCAGACACCAGAAGAGCAAATCTGTCATTGTGGGGAGGGGGAGGGGGCTGTTGGTAAACGTCCAGGTCATTCTGCAGCCGGGAGGGCGTCTGCTCTGGGATCACGTTAGTGCGCTAAGGACAGTGTGGCAGAGTAATAATGCCATTCCTGGGCTGGCAGCACTGGGCTGGGAGAGACCTGCGAGGAAGCAGCAGGTCCCTAGGGACTGCAGGATAATTGAATCAGCAGCACTCCTGCGTGGCTGAAAGCAAGGGTAGGGAAATAATAAAGTCAGCTCGAAGCTCCTGGTAGCTCCTCTGTTCAACCTACGGGGGAAATGTGACCCAAGGCTCAGGCCTCCACCTGAGCCCTGCTGACGATCTGGAGCCAGGTCATCCTGTCGTGAGGGCTGCCCTGTGCACCGAAGGATGTTTAGCAATGTCCCTGGCCTCGGCCCACAAGATGCGCCACCCTCCTCCAGTTGTGACAAAAATGTCTCTAGACATTGCCGAAGGTCTCCTGGGGACAAAATTGCCTCCTTCCGATGCTCTAGGTCAACTGGAAAAGTCAGTTTCTTCACATATAAGCTACTTGCTTTGCAGTAACGTTTTAAAGACGCTAAGAAAAAGAGAGACAGTTTGGCCAAGAATCTGAATGATAAATGGCCAATCAGAACATGGAAGAATTCACCTCAGCAGCAATTAAATAAACACAAATGAAAACACTGAGATCCATCGGCAGAGTTAACAAAAGATGGTGGGCAGGTTCTCAGGGGGCATGGCAAAAGACACTTCCACACTCTTCAGGTGAGAGCAAAAACTGGTGAAAACAGTTACCAGATAAACATAGAACCTTGCTTGGTAAAAGCATATCATCAATGCAGTTTGTAGTAGCAAAAA
>NC_081564.1:12896629-12905477 GCF_022355385.1 Mustela nigripes
AAAAAAAAAAAAAAAAAAAAAAAAAAAAAAAAAGCAAAGTGTCCTCAGCAGGGGATTAATAACAGTATTGTAACCCATGAAATCTGACATTTTAATGTGGTCATTAAAATTATCATATGCCTATATGTAACACAGAAGGATGTCCATTACAGGATTGTTTTCAAGAGGAAAAAGTGCTCTCCTTTCTGCCTGGAAAGTCATGAGGAAAGAGAAAAATACAGGCCTGATCTTTGAGTTGTGGGACTTTAGGTTATTATTACTTTCATCTTTACATATTCCTGAATTATCTGGAATTTTTCACCTTTAGCATGAGTTCTTTAAAAAACAGTCATAAAAATAATACTAAGTTTTGTATTTGCCACCCTTCCAGGTGAGCGACCTACTAGCCCCGGTGTGGTCACTACCTGACAGTGCTCCCCCACTGGGCTGCAGACACCAGACCTCGTGCTGAGCACAGGGCTTCACTCCTGCGGATGCCTCACAACCCATGTGATCCCACGTTACAGATAAAGGGCCCGGCACTCAGAAGAGAAGACTGCCCACAGCCACGCTGCTCGAAAGTAGTTACTCACTCTGAGTCAGAATTCTCTGCTGCCTTCGAAAGAATAACCAAGACCAAATAAGCAACATCTCTGCATGTTTACAATTTATCTGAAAATCTCAAAGATGGGAAAGTTTTGCTTGGGACTTTTGCAGACTGTGCTCCCTGTCACCATAGCTCCTTTGCAGACACACCAACTGAGGGACTTCCCAGAGGCCCTGAGTTGGCTTTCAGGAGCACACTGACAGCTGAAAACCCTGCTCTAAAATCCTATCCCCCACTTTCCAAGAGCTGCCAAGCTTGCCCTTCCACGACAGTCCCATATCACCAGGCCTAGGGCCACCCTGAGTCCCAGGCCCAGTGGAGGCATGTCCCCCACTCCCGCGTACGTGCCCACCTAATACCTCTTGCATATACTCTGCTGTTTCTTTCCCTGTTAGGACAGATCTTTACCACTGCAGCCACAAGCAAGGCAATTAAGATTCAGAATTGGGGGAAATGCTTTGAACTACCCTCTTACCTTTGGTCCCACTCAGTATTTAACTTTTTCCTTCGGTCTCTTCTTTGATTTTTCCTTAAAATCCCAACATTTATCACACACTCTGCTCAACTCTGGGCCCGCAAAAACAACACAAGGTCCCTAATTCTAGAAAAACTCAGTTGAGGAAACCAGAAACCCAGAGAGTGCAGAGCATGGAGGGGTTCTGAGCTGGAAGGCTGGGGAGGCCGAGTGATGGTCCAGGTCTGTCAGTGGCTTTATTGTATAGTCTGCAGCATTGTGAGTTTCCAGAAACAGTGAACATGCCTCTAAATAGACTTAAGTAAAAAAGAACAACAACAAAAACAAAACAAAAACCACAAACACAAACATATTCCAGGGCCAAATGAAAATGACTTTTGAATTACCGACCCAATTTGGCTATTGATGCCACCTCTCCTCTCTTTTGGCCTGGACAACTGAAATCCATATGGCCTTGGTATGGGGCAGGGAGAGGGGGGAGCAGTCGGACGATCACGTATGAGTCAGCAGTGGGGCTGGGGAGAGACAGTGGGAAAGGACAGCAGAACTGAAGCTGGAGATGAAGTTCTTGCTTTAGTTCTGTCGTTAAATCTCAGTGGGGACTCTGGGAAGTCACTTCACTTCCCACTACTTCCTCATCTACAACATGGGAATAAAGGTAAGCTTAAACTGTAGATACTATTTGTGAAAGCACTGAAAATGCAGAACATGCTCGTCAATAATTCAAGCATAAAGTGAAGAGGCAGGAGTTAGTCTTTGATATAAAGCCATTTTCACATTAAGTCTCTGTTACACTGTTCAAAAGTTAAATGAGTTCCAAGAGGAGGCTGATAACAGTGATAACCCACATGAGACAGACATACACCAGACTGAATTACCAAAAAGAATGAGATGGTAAAACATCCAGACATGCACATTTCTTTCACATACAAAGTTTGATTTAGCACCGTGAATGTACCTAGAATCCAAAAAGTTCGATGCAAACTAAATAGATTTGGGGGGGGGGGGGGGGGGGACATTAAAAAACAATCGCCAGACAGCTCTCAGAGAAAGCTTATTTAGAGTGACACACCACTTTGGGAAGAGATGTAGAACTAACAGGAGAAAGTTAAGGGCAATTACTGCTCCATATTGCAGAAACATAATGGAAGGCAAACATGGTCCAAAGAAAAAACCCTACTGAAAAAAAACATCAAAAGTGGATTGGAAAACTACTGCCCTGCTCCAAGGTCAACAGCTTAAACAATCAAAAAAGGAAAAAGACCTTGCCCAATCCCAGGGGTTATTGAGAGGCTTGCTCCAGGAAAGAGTTACGTGCCCAGGTCTCCTGAGAGCAAAGAGCCATACTATTTGAGGGGCAGGGTGTCTTGAGAGGGCGACCAAATACTCTGGACGTCGAGCCCACGAGATTCAGTGTCATACTAGAAACCCAGAGGGGCGCCTCAAGCACGCGGACCAGCAACCAGCATGCCCGGCCTTCACAGACTAGCCCCACTGAGGCACCAGTAACTATCGCACAGCACCTTGACAGAAACCTGGGTTTTTTTCTTCTTTGCAAATCATCAGGAAACTGAAGGTCTGAACCTGTTACATATCCGGAAGCTGAAAGCAATGAAGGATGACTGTTTACAGCCAGCTTCTAGATGTATCTTCACCTAGGAATCCCCTTAACACCAGTTTTCCATGACAGGAGAGAAGAGAGGGCTGCCGGCGGTGCTCCCGAAGCTCCCAGCGTACCACACACGGCTGAGCAGCCTGCGATGGCGGCGACAGTGGCGCGGGACATCAGAACAAAATCCTGCAGAACAGCGAGCTGGAATTTCTGGTTCCAACGGTGCTCGCGCACAGGTATGTGAGCAGATTCAAATGCCACTACGGGAAAAGCTGAGGGCGCCTGCAGGGAAGCCGGCATGGGGAAGAGTGGCTCTGAGCTGGTGACAAATTTAGATGTCAGGATACAGTGTCCAGGGCCCACTCCTGAAGGTGCTGTTGAAACAAAACCCAAATAACTACCTTGAGAGAACACACACGTTCAAAGAGGCCAAACATTTTATCCAGGGGAAGGATGACTTAACTCATCAAATTCAAGAATACAAGAAAACAAGAACAACAACAATTTCCTTGAATATATTCAACTATCAAGGCAAGGCATCGTCCTATATAAAACATTACCACTACTCCGAAGGAATCCAATAAATAACTTTACAGGGAAGGGTTTGATGAGTCTGCCATGGGAGAGGTGCCCCAGAGCGCCAACAGCTCCGCAAGCTCGCCTGCAGTTTGTTGTTGAACGTGACCCGCTGTTGTTTCCAAGCTGTTTTACAGAACCGTCCCATGGGGTAAAGCCCAGCGGAGAGCAAGGCCACAGAGTACAACACAAGAGATGGTCAAAGCCAAGGCTCCGGCGCGATGCCTCTCTTCTTCCAAGTGGACTAGAGAACGCTGGAGGGTGGCTTCAGGCCACAAGCTCTCTGGTGGTGCCTGGTTTGCCTTCTGTGCCCGTCACGCGGGGAAGAGCTCGGGAGGGCTCTCTCCATAGCAGTATTTGGCTATGGGGTCCCTATAGGTGTTCTCGTGCTGCACGCTCTGTTGGCAGAAGGGAAGATAAGAGCGCAGTGAGAGAGAGCAGAGTCTCACACACTTCCCTTGCAGGACAGTGGCGGCCGGAGCGGGACTGCTCTGCCAGGAGCCTGCACAAGACATTCTCTAAATGCCACCAGAAGAGTCCAGGCACTGCTATGAAACAGAGGCGCATGCTTAACACAGAATGCCAACAAGTGTGTGAAAATGGACAGAACATCACTGCATGCCTGTTTCTTCCTACGCCTATAGTGAGTTTTGTTTGCCTGGTTTTTAAAACAACCTAGCTACACCCTGGGCAACTCAAGACAACTATTTTTTTCTCAGACGATGTTACGTTAGATTAAGATCCAGCAGATGTTTCGCTCCTGACTTCTGTGCTCTAAGGAAATTCAGTTCCTGGTACTGAACCCTGCAGACACGAAGGAAATGCCATTTCCGGGCGCTTTCCTGAAGTTTTATGTACCTCCAGGTCTGGCACACAAGCCAAATCCCACAATACCACACAAGCCTCAGTTGGTTAAATAAATGGAAAATGGGATTTAACACAATCATCCCTGACGGCTAATTTTTCAACAATTTGTTTTCATAAAGGCAACTTGAGTTTTTAGCTAGCCTGGAGTTCATTAATTAGCCCAAGACCAGTGCTTAACATCTAAATCATAAGCATTAATCCAATTTATAGACATGCAGCAAATCTCCTTTTTGAGGATACTGTAATGAAGATAAACAGGCAAGTGGGACCTCTCTCTTTACAATAAAAAGATCAAGTGAGAAAGGTCAGTGTCTTCCCTCAAGACTGGAAATAGCGTCTGGGTTTTATCAGTTAAGGAAAAAAATATTCCACCTTCTCTAACATTTCTCAGAATGAGAGAGAATCTGATTCAAAATGAGTCATGTGTTCAGCCTCCCTCCACATTTCCTTTAAAGCCCATTCAAGTGGAAAGCTCTTAAAGCAAAACAAGCCCATCAGGAATTTCTTCATGTTTTCAAATGCTCCTTATAATCCCTGAAATATTTACCCAGTGATCCCAGACCAGAGACGCACAAGGCGGCATAAAATCAAAAGGCGGTCTCCAAAAACCTGGCAAAGGGTTCAAGAGTCACAGAGAATGACGATTTCAGACGAAGCCAGTCCAGTCTTGGACACTCCACAAACAGAAGCCAGAAGCAGCATGCATGTACACCCCACACAGCTGGCAATCTCACACCGAGAGCCCCGACAACCGCCCAAGCCCAGAAGCAGCAAGGCAAGGGCGCAGTGATGCAAAGGCACAGACGTGCAGACACCTGCAGGGCCAGGGCCAGCGCTGAGCACCCAAAGAACAGAGCACTTACACGGACAGCATGCTAGTGAGCACTGAGAGCTTGACCACCCACAGGTTTATTCTTGCCCACGTGCCCCATCCCCTCGAATCCTAAAATAAATTACAACTCCATCCCAGAACAAATGACTGCTTCCTCTTAACAAGTGGTTGCTGGAAAGCCCTAGCCACATTTCAGTCAGAGACGTGGGGCAGAGAACTGCTCTCAGGAACTGGACTTTTAGGGCTCCACCCAGACTCAGAAATAACTACGAGCTTCCACTTGAAGTGCAGACATGCCAATCAGGTAAGGGAGACGCAAGCTGATTAGATGTTGATTTCATATAAATATTTTACTTCCCTAGCATGTACAAATCCAATGCTGACACTCTCAATACCATCATCTAAATACCGTCCACGAAACAAAGCTCGACACGGCCTCGCTCAAATCTCTTCTCCGTTATTATCCCACCGAGAGGCCCCCACTGCCTATTTTTGACTGACTCCCACCCATCCCCCAGCGAGCCACATCACCGCTTCTGACCTGGGATGAGGTCCTGCATTTGGCCAGACACAATTCAAAGTGATCTTCGACGGCCATGAAGAGGTTCTGGAATGCCACGGCTGCCCTATTGAGGAAGCGCTCCAGGAGAAGTTGCTATGGAAACAAAAGTTAGTACCTGTAATAAATTCCAGACTCAGCAGCACAAGGTAACCTTGGATATTTCTCCTAAACTAAGAGACTGCTGATGTGGAAGGGGAGGTAGAGAGGGGGACACAGCAAGCTCAAATGAGCACGAGCCTGATCCCCTCTCCGTGAGCCCTGATGAGGGACACAGGGACCCACGTGTAAACGAGCCACCCAAGTCAGTGGGAACCACTCCCTTCCTCATGGGCACTACCTCACAGGAGAAGTTTCTGCCATCTACACGGTTCCCGTCTCAGCCCTACCTTCCAGAGATTCTCGCGTGGAGACTCCGATGCTCAGCATCCAGGAAGGGCATAGAGAAAGGACATGGAGACGGCGGCTACCGTCCGTACCTTGCTGGGCTGCAGGCAGCAGGACACGCAGTACTCGTAGGCGCCGCAGCAGCCGTGGGGCAAGCAGCCGTCACAGCGGTACTGCTTTGTGCCGGGGACGTTGACGTTACAGCAGCCGTTCACCAGCAAATCCTTCCTTTCACAAATGTACCCTGGAAGTCAGAGACTCACCTGAGTAGAAAGCCAGCAGGCCTCCCATCCCTCTCCCGGGGGGACCACGAAGCAGCAATGAAAGCGCACACGAAAAGCACACAGAGCCGGGACGTGGTGTGTGGAGCGCGCCAAGCAGCAGAGGGGCCGGGAGTCCAACACGAGGGATCGGGGCTTGCTCTCTGCAGGTCGTCGTGGACAGGCAACACGGGCTGCTGTGCGGTGAGCAGGCTTCGTGTTCTAATCTACCTAAAATAACCTCCTGGTCTGCTGGCACAGGTCTGATTTAATCACCATGTCAAGTCATATCTAACCAATGCAAGCCACTCCTTCATTTGTAACTGAAGAAAACTGGCATTGTTCTCAAAATAAAAGAATAAGAAGAAGAGAAAGAGAAAGAAAATAGAAAAAAACCAAGGCACTCATTCCTGAAAGTGAGATCCATCTAGATTTAAAAACCAACCAACCAAGGAGGTGAACCAAGAGAAACTATGGACTCTGAAAAACAATCTGAGGGGTTTGAAGTGGCGGGAAGGTGGGAGGTTGGGGTACCAGGTGGTGGGTATTATAGAGGGCACGGATTGCATGGAGCACTGGGTGTGGTGAAAAAATAATGAATACTGTTATACTGAAAAATAAATAAATAAATAAATACCCACCAACCCACCCCCCAATCTTTACAGACATTTTTTTTTTTTTAAAGATTTTATTTTTTTATTGACAGAGAGAAACCACAAGTAGATGGAGAGGCAGGCAGAGACATAGAGAGAGGGAAGCAGGCTCCCTGCCGAGCAGAGAGCCCAATGCGGGACTCAATCCCAGGACCCTGAGATCATGACCTGAGCCGAAGGCAGCGGCTTAACCCACTGAGCCACCCAGGCGCCCCTTTACAGACCTCTTTTAAATGCTTGCATTTACTTAGTGATTTGGAGGATTTTTGGAAAAAGTAGTCACAATGAACCTTCATAAGTTGATTTAGGCTGTCTGTAAGTATATAGGCCCAGATTCAACTACCCCTCAGAATCCAGGAATGCAAGCTCTCTAATACCCAAGGGACAAAAACCCTAATACCCTCTGCTCATAAATCCTGTCATCTGTAAACACAGTCTCCAACCCAGTCAAACCCATACTCAACTTGAAGGAAAGGACTCTCTTTGTAAAAACTAACTGCTCAGAGCTGCTAAATAGGCATTTCTCTATAATCTCTAGGAGTGAGACAGAAAAATGTAAAAATAAATGCATGAGGGACACCACATGGCTCTTGGGAAACTCCCAAGTGCATGCATGGGCCCACAGGTCTCTACCCAGGCCCACAGGTGCAGAGCAGCTGTTGCCAGCATCATTCCATTCCAAATGCCCCAGCTTCTTAATCCTCAGAGAATGAGACCTGGTGAAGTATAAGGCTGTTTTCAGAAACTACTCTGGAAAACAAAGTCTGTGCAAAACCAGGGGGCACCACTAAAATAACAATGGAAGAGACTCAGACGGACCTCACTTAACACCTGGAAACCCGAGGCCTGGAAAGAACCAGACCCCAGTTACCTAAGAACTGGGTGCTTTGTGTTGCTTTAACTACATTTTGTCTTCTAAATTAAGGGAGGACAACTCAAATGCTGTAATATATGTTTCTGGGATTCTTTTTAACTATTCTTACTCATTTTCTTTACAGGGATTATAAATAAACCAAAAAAATCAAAATAAGTCAGCATGTTTCTCAAAATTTGGCCAAAACTAACAACGATGAAATCTTATCTCCTGTCAGGAAGACAGTAAAATAGAACATGTCCTAAACTCCACTTGTTGAAATTCTCTTTCTGCTCTCTTCTCTCTCCCAAACTGTAGGTATCAGCTGCACTGGCTGCCTTTCACATGCGCCCTGCCCCCCAGTCCTTCCACACCCCAGTGTTAACTGCCAGTATTCAGCCTTGAAACCACAGGGCCTTCTGATTTCTGGTGAAAGAGAGCTCAAGATTTCTCCTTCTACCTTGTAAATCTACTCACGCCAATGTCATTTCCAACAAGGAGTCCAGTAAGATCACAACCTCAGAGTATGTCGCGATTCACTGGGAAATTAACTCCTAAACGTGGAAAGCATCATTCTAACTGTTACCCTGGCAATATTCGTGGCAGCATCTGCTTGCTAAAAAGCATAAATTCCTGCAGTTTTCTTTATGAAATTGTTTCCTTCTTCTCACAGTCATGGAGGTACAATACAACCTATGGCTCTGGGATTTTTATTAGTCGATTTTTGGAACTTTTTGCTTGAGAAGTCTGAGTCTTTGTCTCACTTGAATTACTACTCAGAGGAAAATTATTCCTGTGTTAGCTACAACAAAAGAAAATGACTGTCACTTGTAACCTAATATTAACTATTGAAGTCAAGGCATAAGATATCATTTTTCTCACTGGGTGTTATAGAAACACAACAGTCTCTAAGAAAAAAAGGACTGAACTCCCAAGTTCAGTCCTGGCCCTAGGTCTGCCCTCTAACAGCTGTGTCATCTTATGGAAGCAAATTTCCTTTGCCAAACTTTGTTTAAAAAACAAAACAAAACAAGAGGCTATATGCAATATTTTGATTTTTCAATATGATCTTAAACACAGAGTTTGGCACTGGCACCGTTGCTGGCTTGTCACCGCGTGGGTTTTTGTTTTTGTTTTTTTAAGATTTTATTTATTTATCTGACAGACAGAAATCACAAGTAGGCAGAG
>NC_081564.1:12905577-12947110 GCF_022355385.1 Mustela nigripes
TGACCTGAGCCGAAGGCAGAGGCTTTAACCCATTGAGCCACCCAAGCACCCCTTGTCACCATGTTTTTGTGCAAATTTTTCCAGTTCTGCTACCTTAGGTGGGTGTTTTTCCTCTGATCCCTTTCTTCAATTCCAAATAATCTCATCTGGACTAATGCTTTTGCGATCTTTTTGGGAAAGCTGTTTTTTGTTTTTGTTTTTGTTTTTTGCTGGGAATGCAAAGTTTGTTTGTTTTTTAAAGAACAGTAAATGCACTCGTTTCATTTTAATGACAGCATGTCTGCATTTTGTTCAGTCACTGTGTATAGTTGAATATTCTAATTCAAGGCTGCCCTGTGTCGATTACAGTACTGCCACACTCACAAGAGTGCTGAGACTCTGAAATACAGCAAAATTTACTCCAGCAAACAAGCCAACTGGATTATTTGCAAACCACCAACTGAAAAAAGAAAAAACAATCTACAAAACTATGGGGCAACTCTGAAAACTGTTCAGATAGTTGACATTAAGGGAAAGTGTAACTCTTCTGGTGTGATAATAGCAACTTGATCATGGCTTATAAAGAACCCTTCCCACTGCAGACAATGCTTCCCTCTCCTTCCCATTCTCTTCTGCCATTTTTTATCTCTTCTCCCACCATGAAATTAATTTTTTTCATATTTTTTGGTCAGGTAGGTTTGGGAGGGTCCCACACTCCCCTATTCAATCTCCTTACCATCCCAAGCTCCCTTTTCATTTCTGGTCTTTATGAATATATTTATATGGACAGAATAAGAAAAGCAGAATTGATTTCCCCTTTCTCTCACTTCCCCCATCTTGTCTCCCCAAACCCCAAAGAGTTAAAACTTGGGCGTCCCCCCACCTCCCAGAACACTTGTATATTGTTTGTTTGAGGTTTGTGCCACAGTAACAGACAGTATTTAATTGCACATACAGATGTATGGGTATATTCACTGTAAATTTTATTTAATCTGATTTTTTTGTTTGTTTGGGGGGTTACTTGGGGGGAGGTTGATTTTGTTTTTAAATATAAAAAGAACAAAATCTGTCACTGGGGAAAAAAAAAGGCTAAGTTTCTTAGCCTCTTGGTGCCTGCCTTCACCTACAAAGTGACAGGAGCAATGTCTACGCTATAGGACTATTATACAAATCAGACAAGATACTCAAGGAGAGGTTTTAGCCCAGTGCCCGGCACTAATTGAGAGCTCATGTGTGCACTAGTGGGAGCCCCTCTTCAGAAAGACAGGGCCAGCCTTCAACTGGTGAGACCACAATCAACTAATCCAACCATCTCAACAGCACAGGAATCCCCTTTCTTACAGACTAAAATGAGGCAACAAAACTCTGAGAGGAAGCTCCTGGAAAGAGGAGCTGCTGTTTTCACTGTAAGAACAACACATTTTGAATGTGTTTATTATTCAGGTGCTTGAGTGGCTCAGTCGGTTAAGCATCCAACCCTTGATTTCGGCTCAGGTCATGATCTCAGGGTCATGGGATCAAGTCCCATGTTGGGCTCTATGCTCAGTGGGGAGTCTTCTTTTCACCCTCCCCCCACCCCCAGCTCATTACGTGCGCACCCTCTCTAAAATACATAGATAGGGCACCTGGGTGGCTCAGTGAGTTAAGCGTCTCCCTTTGGCTCAGGTCATGGTCCCAGAATCCTGGGATCAAGCCCCACATCAAGCTCTCTGCTCAGTGGGGAGTCTGCTTCTCACTCTCCCCCTCCCTCTGCCTGTGTACTCTCTCTCTCAAATAAATAAAATCTTTAAAAAATAAGTAAATAAATAGTAAAGAGAAAAAGAAACGTGTTTATCATTCATGTGAAATCACCTGGTCAGTCAGTCAACAAGCACACTTCCTAAGTGCCAAAACTGTGTGGATATTATGTAGGTCACCAAGGAGGAACACTGGCTACCGTATAGAGTTCACCACCAAGATGAGAAGACAACCTGGGCAAGATCTGAACATCCTGGGGCCAGGAAGAGATGAGCAGCAAGCAGCCTAGGGGCCGGCACATGAACAAATGCTGAAACCGTGTAGTACAGGTACAAGGAGCTTTGGAGACAGAATTATCAGATCAAACTTCTCTGACAGGGGAACCTGAATGACAAGTAAAGTGTGAAATAAAGATGTAGAAATGCTGGGAATGGCACTGTATAAAACCCCAGTAATGACTCACAGCACAGCCCTTCAATGGCTGCAGAGAAGAGAGGAGACAGCCCTACCTAGCTCATCCGTGATGAGGTGCTTCCCTTGAATGGAGTTCCGGCACTGGTTGCCAGGCCGACTGCTGTTCCCTAGGTGAAACTGCACTTTCCATGGAATGGGCTGGTCATGGTCTTGAACCTGGAGGAGATTCCGATCTCTCACTGCCCTTTCCTCCTACAAAGAGACCACCAAAGGAAGGTTAAAGTACTGTCTCTTACGTTCCCACCAACTTCTCATAGCAACTATACAACAGGACAGAAACGTAAGAAAGCCTGCACGACTGGAATCAGCCGAGTCGAGTCTGAGCCAAAGCCATAATATAAAACACAAAATAAACCTGCAGGAAAAGTAATAAATTAAGGTTATGCTTCAAAACTGGCGTACTCACATTAACGGCCTCTGGATTACATGCCTGTTTAAATGTGTACGAAAGAATTAATTTCTTGCAAACCTGAGACAAAGCTTTAAACTTTTTCTCCCTGATGGTATATCATTTAAAATATTTTTATAATAAAACAAACACATTGCTGAACAAAATGTAAAATTTGAATATACCTTTAAAATAGAAGAGGAAACTTCAAAGGCATTTCACAACTGTCATTTTAGACAATCCCTGGACTCATTTGGGGCACAAGGTCACTTTCATTTGCCATTATGAATAATACTTCATTAGGGTAACACTGAACTGGGAGGTTGGTTTTAGGGGCAAGAAGAAGCATGCCAACTTGCAAATTTCTCCTATGAAAAGACAGTAATTGTGGAACTCTTACAACATACCCTTCATAAGACATCCTTCCAGCCAGCCCTTTACCTACACATGCAAAGGGCCATGCTGCTCTAGAGGCAAGCATTTATGCCTTGTCTCCTAGCCAACAAGCTGCAGCCGAGTTTTCAATACTGCTTTTCCTATTTTATTAAAGGAACAAAGGGGGAAGGTGCCTAAGTACAAAACAACCAATCATGAGACAGCTGTCATCTGAATCCTTCAACCTGCTGTTGGAAAACAAAACAATTATACAAGACTCCCTCCCCAAAGCTTTTTATATACTTTAAACATTCTGCCTTTTTAATAGATTTTGTGGTTTTTACCATTAAGAATGTCCTGTCATGTGTCACCACCAAAAAGGACTAATCCTGAAAGTCCTGATGGCAGAGGACTAAACAATGAAACAGAGCTTCACAGTTCCTGGGGTATCTTTAGGAAAGGAGTCTGAGAAGAGCTACTACTATTTAAAATACACATATCCGCATCTACTTTGATAAAATAAACACATTTTTGAGCATTTTCTATAGAAAGTACCAATGTGTAAGGATGCACCAGGATGTTTACTACAGTACTGTTTACTTTGTAGGAAAAACCCAGAAACCCAACAGAGAAATGACTGAATAACACCGGTATAGCCATGGCTATTAGAAAAATCCCAGATGTGACGGATACGTATTTACCTTGAGCAGTTCTCAAAGCTGGCTTGCACATTAAATTACACAAGACTTTTAAAACAAATTCTGATTTCTGAGCCCAACTTCAGACCGAGTAAAAAATCTCTGTGGATGCAACCTGGGAATCAATATTGTTAAACCACCTGAATGATTTTAATACACAGACCACACTGTGTGTAGACCACTGGATGTCACAATATACTATGTGAAAAAAGCAAGTTACAAAAGAAAATGCATATTATATATCACACATTATGATAACAACAACATACACATACAGGTTTGTAAGAACTGAGATAAAAGTATGGGAACATATGCTACAGACTATTAACCTGGAAGGGATAGAGGGGATTATTTACATCTTCTGTCATTTTTGGAATATTTTCATTTTTAATTTAAAATAATAAAAAGATGATTATCACTAACAAGACACTGAGGGATCTACACGAACTCTGTACTATCCTTGAAACTTTTCTTTGAATCTGTAATTCTCCCAAAATAGAAATTTTATTTAAAAAAAAAAGCATGACTACCAACATTAAAAACAAAAATTGCCCACAGTCCCATTGCTTAAATAAAGCTTTATCAATTTTTATACTTTAATTTCTAACCTTCGGCCCCAGCATTTAGACTACAAATGAGGATGCTTGCCATTCAGCAATTCTTTTTTTTTTTTTTTTTTTTTAAAGATTTTATTTATTTAACAGACAGAGATCACAGGCAGGCAGAGAGGCAGGCAGAGAGAAAGGAGGAAGTAGGCTCCCTGCGGAGCAGAGAGCCCGATGTGGGGCTCGATCCCAGGACCCTGGGATCATGACCTGAGCCGAAGGCAGAGGCCTTAACCCACTGAGCCACCCAGGCGCCCCCATTCAGCAATTCTTGACCCTAACTGGATGGTAAACCATTAAGTACCCACCTCATCCTCATAATAGCATTTTTAAGGCCATATAATACTCTATCATGTTGATGTGCCATAATTCAGTAAACACACTTTCCACAGAACATTTGACCCAGCCCAAGTTTCTGTTATCATAGACAGCACAGCAATAAAAACAGAGGTTTGTTTATTCTCTTGAATGACTCATAGTAATAATTACTAGAAATAGTCCCTGCTATATAGTGCCAAATAAAGTCCCAGAAGTTATATCCCTACTATATAGTGCCAAATAAGATCCCGGAAGTTATATACACCATTTGTAGTATTATGTAACATTTATGTAACAAATCCACCACCACTGCACCAGTACTGGAGTATGTTCTTTAATTTACTAAGTGTAAAACAGTTACATGTGGTGACTTTAATTTCTATTTTGCTCTTCTCTTTGTTTCACTTATAGGCAAGAACTGGCACTGGCAGAAACAGGATGGGTTATACAAAAACAAGATCTGTATTTCTTGGCTGGTGCAAGAAGAGAGGCTACGCACAGAAGCCTTGGGAACATGGGACAAATCACTTAGGTGCACACTGCTTAACTACCATCAGTTCACACTCCTCTGCTCTGCTGGGCCCGTATCAGTTAACTGTAGAATCAAGCTATGCACAAACGAAACTGGGCTCCAAATGCTGTCCTAAATAAATAAATTAATAGCCGTGAAAACTAGTAAGTAGCTGGTCAAAGTATAATGGATCTCACAAGGTTGAAAGTACTCCTAACACCACTCTGAAACTGTCCTGTTATTCTTCCCCAAAGAAAACAAGAGTTCACAGCCAAGTGCATCCCGGCAAGCTCTTCCACATAACTATGCTCCCAGTTAACAGGAAGACAATTTTTCTGGCACTTGAACACTTTTTCAAGTTTTCAAACGTTAAGTATCCAAGACCCTGACAAAAGGATTGGGTAATAAGAGTTGTACAATCAAACAAGACTGTACAAGGGACAGTGTAAGACATAGTGGCAAATGTAAAGAATTAGCACACATTCGTGTTTCTGAGGGTCCAGTCTCGCCAGTATGGTGTAGTGAAGGGCCACTGAGGGGATTCCTCCCATGGTTTTAAACCCTCTCCAAACCGACCTACTCTGTTAGGCTGTCTCAATTCTAGGCTTTTTATCTTTACACAGATTCATGCCTGTGTGTGTGCACGCACACATGCATGTGTTTCCTCCCAAAAAGGCAGCAAGTCCGTACAAAGCAGTAAGGATATACAAACGCAGTCAGGTTCTCTATTCTCGGAGTGCCCCCTGAGCCGTCGATAAAGAAGTGTGCAGAGAAATCAGTACAATCAGCCACAACAGACGCCCACACGTGGTACAAAGAATGGGAACAAAAAACAAAAAAAGAGAGAGAGAGACCTTTCTTCATAAATTATAAAGAGCTACAGTAATGTTTTTATTACTAATATATGTTACTTAGCCTGATTTAAATAACTGCCCAGTCTGTTTTCCAGGGGTTACCATAAGGGTCAAGTGAGATAAATGTCCCATGCTCGGTGAAGTTATGGGTCACTGTTCTCCTCTATCCTGGGGAGTAACTTGACAAACATTCTGAAAAACATACAAACCTTGGTGAACAGTAACGACAACAATAAAAAATAGTTTAGCAACTCTCTTATGATTTGCTACACTTCAGAAGTATCTAACTTACACACTAGTAGTCTACTTCAATTTACACACTTAGTTCCTTGAAAGCTGAAGATGTTAATATGTTTTCAAGGAGTTATGCCAAGAGCCCAGAGACTTTCAAGAACCCCTCCACTTGAACACGAGAACATCTATTTACACAAGAGGCCCTCTAAGGACCCTCTGACTCCAAGACAGGGATTTCTTCCGTCTCAGCTCGAATGCCCCACAGGGTTAGGCCCACCTTGATGCTCTACCGCCGCAGCTTGTTTTGTTTCCTTCATAGGGTAAATCATAATCTGAAATCATTTTGGCCACCTGCCATTTCTGCCCCCTTCACTCCCTGGCACAATACAGGCTCTTGGAGTGAGACCTCATCCATTTTGCCCCTACCCCTTGTATTCCACCACCCTAGCAGAGCACACCTAGCACGCAGCTGGGGCTCACTCAACATTTGTTAAGTAAATGCGCCCAAGTCACTTGGCACCCAATCCTCTACAGCCCAATGGCATCCCCACCATTGTCATTAATTTCTCCTGCACTCCCATCTCTACAATTTAAACTATCCCCCAAAGCATTAATTAACGTGAAAACCAAGGAAAAGAGGAATTCAAAGCAACAGAGGGTAATCAGCTCCTCTCCAGGCAAGCAGCAGCTGCGTCTGCTCCACGAGCTCAGTTTCCCTGAAGCAGAGCATGGGGCCCAGTAGCTAGCTTTACGACTTCTCACAGCATCTTCTCAATTCAATCCCAACACACACCCCCAGCCCCACATATTCCATACCATATCTCCGTCTCACAGATGAAGAAACGGAGGGTAGGCAAAGTGAAGCAAACTTGCCTCAAGTCCCACAGCTCAGGAGTGGCAGGTGACCAGACCTGCAGCGCAGAGCGGAGCAAGACGAGCAAACTCAAATGCACCGAGCACAGCGTCAGCCAGAATGGGCTCCGAGTTGTGGGTCCCAAAGACCCTTTATCTTCCTTATATAGAGAATCTCCATATGTGGGTTTATGAGGATCATACTAGAAATTTAAAAATAAATTCTTAAAATATTTAAATTATCTATTCAACTAAAAATAAAGATGAACCTATTGTATGTTAACAGGGGTTTTTTTGTGAAAAAAAAATGTTCTTCAGAACAAAAAAATCAATTTGGTGAGAAAATGCTTTTATATTTCTGCAAATCTTTTTAATGTCTGGCTGAATAGAAGACAGCAGGATTCTCCCATCTCCCTCTGCAGTTAATCTGTAGCAATACGTTGTCTGAGTTGAAGCATGTGAAGAAACTCTATCTCACAAAGATGTGTAGTTGGAAATGGGAGGGATATTTCAATAGCTTTTTCAAATAATTACAGATAGTCTTCTTTGGTACCTACATCAAAACTTGACAAGGATAGTTCCTCAAAAGTTCACTGCACTGGTGCAGCCACTTTAGAAAACGGTCTGATAATTCCTCAAAAAGTTAAACTCGGAATTACCACGTGACCCATCATTTCTACACTCCTAGGACCATATCCAAGAGCAATGAAAACGTACTTCCAAATAAAACCTTGTACACTAATGTTCATAGAGGCATTATTTATAATAGAAAAAAAAGCCAACCATCCACCAACAGATGAACGGAAAACAAAATGCAGCAGATGGAGACGATGGAATATTATCCACACATAAAAATGAAGTACAACGGGCCACCTGTGTGGCTCAGTCATTAAGCGTCTACCTTCAGCTCAGGTCATGATCTCTGGGTCCTGGAATCAAGCCCTGCATTGGGCTCCCCACTCAATAGGTAGCCTGCTTCTCTCTCTCTACCACCTGTGCTCTCTTATACACTCTCTCAAATAAATGAATAAAATCTTAAAAAAAAAAAAAAAAAGAAGCACTACTATATGCTACGAAGAACTGAACTGAAAGAAAAAGAGTACGTGTTGTAGGATTCCTTTATATGAAATGTCCAAATCAGCAAACCCAGAGACAGAAAGTTGATGAATGGCTGCCAGGAGTTGATGGGCAGGGATAGAAAGGTTACAGCTGAAGGGTTTCTTAGTGTTTATTAGGCTGTGGGAGGGATCTGACCCAGAGAAATTTGCCAACAGTTTGAGGCGAATCACAATCATCCCTCCCCAATCACAGTCATGGATCACAGGTTTTTAAAAAAGACAAACTGTAATTTTAAAATAAATACACAAGGTACACAAGAGTACCTTTAAGATGGTTGTAGGGAAGGTCACAGAGGAGACAGCATCTGAGTAGTTGGAGAAGAAAGGAAAAGTCACCCCAATTAAGAAGACTCACAACTCACTCGTCTGTTCAAACCACACTTGAGGGTCCATTAAGTGCCTGGCAGTATTCTAGGGGGTGAGATTCTATGAACGACACAGACAAGGTTCCTGTTCTCAAGAATATGAACATCTAGAAGGGAAAGAGAGAGAGAAGACAGATAAACAAGTTTATGAACAAGAAATGTTCAGTTAATGATTCCTAGTACAAAGAAAATAAAACATGTCTACGGTCAATGAACCTTAATTTAGTCTGTGTCACCCCGTGTGGCCTGAGACGGTAACGGTTAGCCGGGCCTGAAGGGACAAAAACGACTCACCAAGCAGTGATCCTGGAATGGAGTCTGAGTTTTATCTGAATGCAACAGAGAGCCAAAGAATTATACCTAGGGAAGAACTATGATTTTTTTCTTCCAGATTATCACTCCTATTACTGCTGGGTAGAGAAAAAAGACTGTTGGACAAGAAAGGAAACAGAGATCTTGAGGCACCAGGGTGGCTCAATCGGTTGAGCATCGAACTCTTGATATCTGCTCAGGTCACGATCTCAGGGGCATGGGATCGAAGCCCCCTTGGCATCCATGATAAGCACGGAGTCGGCTTCGGATTCTCTCCCTCCCTCTTCCTCCTCTTTCTCTCAAATGAAATAAATCAAAAAAAAAAAAAAAAAAAAAAAAGAGGCAGAGACTAGATGGCGAGCTACTCCAGTAGTCCAGACAAGGTAGCCTGACCTACAGTGGCACCAGTGACAATCCGGGGAAAGAAAGAAAATCAGGATACACTGCGGAGGCAGGGGCAATGTTTTGGTTATGGGGAGTGAGAGAATGAAGGAAGTATCTGTGGCCGGACTACTAGTGAACAGTAATGCCACTTAGTGAGCCTGGGAAGACTGAAGAGGAAGTGTCGATGGTGGAGAATCAAGAGCTCTGTTTTGGCCAAGAATAAGAAGCCTATGACACATTCAAAAAGATGTCAATTAACCAACCGGACAGAAAAATTGGGGGTTTTCTGGAAAGGTCTAGGCTAAAGTTACAAATTTGGATATCGAGAGCATACAGCTAGAATTTAAACAATGGTCCCAGAAATCACCTGGGTCAGGTAGGGAAGAATGCAGAGATCTGAGTCCTGGCTCACTCTAACACTCAGAGGTCCTCCAGACAGAGAAGGAAAATCACGTGACCACAAGGTGTCTGTGAGGTTGCAGAAACACAAGTCCCAGAAGCACTTAGTTCTTGAATGTCACCAACACATCCCAGTCAACAAAGAGGCTC
This sequence comes from Mustela nigripes, assembly GCF_022355385.1. Lineage (NCBI taxonomy): Eukaryota > Metazoa > Chordata > Mammalia > Carnivora > Mustelidae > Mustela > Mustela nigripes. The sequence goes on from NC_081564.1 coordinate 12,915,331, forward strand.
ACAACACTCACCCTGTTTGCCTAAGGTTAAGAGGTGGGATACAGTTCCCTATGTTCCCTTTACACAGTGCCCCCACTGAACCTGTTAAACTAGGGTGTTTAGCTGTGACTAGGGTCACATAGTTTATTTTATATTCATTAATATATTTTATTTAACAAGTTGACCCCTGAGACCCTCACAGCAATCAGACATCAGAGGAACAGCATAAACCAGTACTGTTCCTGATACACTCCGAGGTATGCTGTCATCCTTTCTAAAAACCCAAACGCTCAAACCGGACTCATCAACGTCCATGCTTTGGTCGCATTTCCCACCAAACCACCCTGCCTTTTCTCCCAGAAAGTCTCACACAGAAGAAAAATGAAGGGGATGGGGACGTAAGAAGCAAATTCCATCCAACGAAGGATGGAATTTTTTTTTCCTATTAAAAATTATTTTATTCAAATTATGTTTTCCAAAAGAGAGGGTTCTGTGCTAGTCGTCTTTGAAACTTTTCATACCATTTCAAAACCACATTTGCTGGAATGAACATTTCAGGTGGACTCGGTGTCATCGGGGCCTGAGAGACAGCAAATGATGAAGCAAAACTGTAGAAGCTGTCCAACATCTTTTGTGTGAACTTCATTAAAAAATACTTTTTTGCTAAAAAATGCTAATCATCATCTGAGCTTTCAGCGAGTCGTAATGTTTTTGCTGGTGGAGCGTCTTGCCTTGATGTTGATGGCTGCTGACTGATCAGGGTGGTAGTTTCTGAAGGCTGGGGTGGCTGTGGCAATTTCTGAGTGAATGAGTCAACTGAGGACACAGCAGCATGAGGTACCCCAGAAAGGGTACCTCGTGGGTCCTGCTGAGGTTCCCGGGTGGACCACCGAGCCCCCAAAGTAAACGCAGGGCAAGTACGCCAGCGCTAGCCTCGCAGCGTGGCTACCTAGCACCTCCCCCTCTCCGAGTCTCAGTTTCCCCGGTGCAATCTAGGGACACACATTCCCCCACGACTGCCGGGAGGAAGAAGCAAGAAACGCACGCCCTCCCCCTCAAGCCCTGGGCCAGGCAGGTAGGAAGGGTAAAAGCCACAGTCAGGGGCCCACAGACCTGGGTTCGAGTCCCACCTGTGCCCCTGGCCTTAGCAGCGCCTTCCCGCCCCGGCACCAACGAACTGGGCAGGTCCCTCAGCCGGTCCTCGGACCCGGCGGTCCGGACCCTGGAACACACTGACAGCGCGGCTGCACAGGCGGCTCCCCCCACCCCGGCGGGAAGCCAGGCGGCCGAGAGAGCAAAGGCGGGAGGGCGGCGGGCAGCCACTGACCTGCTTGAAGGTGCTGCTGAGGAAGTAGACGAGCGAGAGCCCGAAGACCAGGGCGAGCACCCACCTCTTCCGGAGGAGCCGGCGCCACACCATGGCCGCCAGGTTCACCATGCCGGCGCGGACGAAGGGCGCGGCGGCCGGGGCGCGGAGCAAGGAAGGCCCGGGGCCCGGGCGGCATGGCCATTACACGGCCGGCAGCTCCATTCCTCGCAGCGGGAGCCGGCCCCGCGGCCTCCGGCCCAGCCAGCTCCCGGCAGCCACCCCGCGCCGCCCCCACGTGACCCGCTCCACGCCCCGCCTCCACTCAGCTCGCGTCGCCCACCGGCTTAGCTCGTCTCCTGCCCATTGGTCCCTAAGAAGCACCGGCCTCCTATTGGCTGACTCTCGAAAGGGGGGCGGGCAATCGCGTGCGCACCGCAGGAGTAGCGGCGCCTCTTAGCGCCGCGCTAAGGCCACCTGAGAGAGAACCCGAAGAGAGGCCGGAAGCACTCGGAAGTCACGTGCTCCCCGGGCCTCGCGAGTGATTGGCTTGGAAGGACGTGAAGGATGCTGCTGTGATTGCTGAATTGTCTGGGCAGGTAAAAAGAGAACGCGTTTTTTTTCCTTCGGGGACAGTCCGTGTAGTCTCCTGTCCTTGCAGTCCGAGGGCGTTTTGTGCTGAACGTTGGTTGCAGGAATGCTCGCGGCTTTGTTCCTCAAGTGTACCTGCCGGCTTCCAGTGCTTGGAACGCCGGAGATGCTCTCGCCAGCATTTCGGTGCAGCCCTGTAACGGCCTGGGGGCGCAACTTAAAACAAAGCGTGCATTGAGAAGTCTCAGGGTAATTCTTCACAGGGAGGTAGTACGATGAATGGAGCAGAGGGTTAAGAGGCGTTTCATTTAGTCATTCGGATGCATCCCACGTGCAAAATTTTATACCAGAATTCAGTACTGGAATAATTACGTATGGCCTGCTTCCAAGAGTGAATCTGAAGCCCCTCGAAGTCGAGCATCTGAAGTAGAATCTTGGGCGTGTGATTTAGGAAGGTGTGTCAAATTCGGGATTTGTGTTTTGGGGATGCTGTATTTTATTTTCCCCAAGGATTTGCAAGTGATGGAGAATCACTGGGAGGGGCCATTAAGGTGGCATTGCTTGTTCTTGAAAAATATTTACGTAACGAGCTTTCCTTCATATGTAAAGGTGGTGCTACTGACCCGTATCTTAGCTGAGTTTCCAAAAAAAGAGGGTTAGCCAGTGAATTGTCTCTCATCAGTGGTCCTGCTAACACCAATGCTGTCCCTTGAAGAAGGTGGTCAGGATTAGGAAATCATTCAACAACCGATTATGATGTTCTCAACTAAAATATACCATCTTGGGTTCTAATACCAAAAAAAAAAAAAAAAGAAAGAAAGAATTCAAGGGTAAACCTATTCGTGGAAAGTCTAGGCTTTTATTTTTCTAGGGTGAAAGGTTGGGGAGGGAGAAAGGAATATACAAAAAATTAATTGAGATCCCAAGATAAATATTGAATAAATAAATAAATATCCAAATATTTATTTGTTGAATGCAACTCTGTGCTAGGCAGTTCTGGATGCTGAGGTACCCGGGTGAGCCAGACATAGGATCCCTCCTTTTGTGGCATTTACATTCTCACGGGGACAGATCATAAATAAGCAAACATGTAAGTAAATAAGTTTTATAAAGAAGATAAAACAGGGCAATATTTCATGAGTCAGGAGGATGAGAGGAAAAGGACTCTGGAAGGAAGCGACATTTGCCCTGAGGAAGTTAGACAGAAAGAAAAGCATTGAAGGAATCGAGAAGAGCAAGTACAAAGGCCCTGAGGCAGGGACAAGCCTGCCTGTTTGAAAAACAAAATGGCCAGTGTGCCTGGTGGGGAGAGGGTAAAGGAAGAGTAGGGGGAAATGAGATTGGAAACAGGTGAAGCTTCATCAGGCAGAACCTGTAGGCCATAAGCAAAGTTTGAATTTTATTCTGGTTGCAATGGGAATCCATTAGAGGGCCTCACACATATTTTCTGTATTCCCCAATCAGGATTCAGAGTTTGATAACAGGACAAAATACATTAAGACAACATCCTCAGGAGTCCTAAAGAGGGATCAGTGAGAGGCTAACCAGAGATAGGGAGCAGACAGAACCATACGCTTAGAACTACCCATGATACCCTAAGACATTTTCAGGTTCAAGCCATTCCACAGACTGTTCCCTTAAGTGTTCTCTTCCCTCCAGGGTTTGGAGTCTGGTAAGCTCTGGTGACCTGTGCATCCTGAAGAGGACTGAGAGGCCCGCTATCACTGTATTCTAGGGGTCACAACCCCATCAGAGCCCTGCCGGCCCCGCTCAGACATCATCAACATGGAGTTCTGAAGTCCATGTGGCTCCTAACAGTGAACCAGGTGACATGTCTCCGTAGAATTCACATCCCTATTACCATCGTATTACATGTGAGGGCTGGAAGGTAGCTTTGGTTCTCGGTCACACCACATCCCCAACCCCCCAAATTAACAGATGGGGAATCTGAAGCCACAGAGAGGTTGCTGATTTGTTCAAGCACAAATCACACACGTTAGGAGCAGCATCAGTGCCGAAGCCATGCCTCGCACTTCCATCCTCCAGCACCTCCCTGCTCCACATTTCATAGCCGCCTCTCACATGAGGACGTCTTCCTCCGCCTCTGGGTGTCAACATCCTTGTCTGCAAAATGGGGTGATAACACCTTCCTCCCTGAGATTGAATGTTGAATGAAGAGTTGGATGACTTAAAAGATGCAAGCTGGGTTTGCAGCATGTCAGAGTTCTGGGGATGCGAAGTAGGAGTAATAGTACTTGTTTACAGTTGCCTGGGCAATCTGACCGGCAATGGGAATGTTGAGAGATTCTGCCTCATGCCATGTGTTGACTTTCAGGTCTTAAGGAAAATGCAGAGACGCCACAGTAGTAACACGGATAACGGGCCACCTGAAAGGTAGGTAAAAACCTCTCCTGGTTTCGTTCTATCTGGAGGCTCTGGATTTCAGGTGGTCTTAGGCAACCCAAATCTGAGTGAATAGTACCCACCCTTCAGGGTTGCTTGTGAGATGATCAAAGGAGGTCTGGTTGGAAACTGCTTTGCCCAGTGATGGCACGTACTTCTCAATACAGCAGCTTGCTGTTGCTTTAGGGTAATTTCCAAAGCCTATGGGACAGGGGATCCACTTGGCTTATTGCATCAGTGATTGTTCCCGTTGATTTTAACTTAGGTGAGTGAGTGAGGACACAGAGAGGCTAACAGCGCTGAGAGAAGATTTTTATTATTTATCTAACATATTTACATAACATAAATGTTATTTGTAATTCCCAAGAGGGCGGGGCACACCTTACCAGGAGGCACCACTGTCAGGAGGCAGGAAGAGACCAGGAGTAAGCACAGGCCACAGCTTTTATTAGCAGGTGCCATATAGATAAATAGAAAAATCTGTGAAAACACTCATGAGCTAGCATTACTGTCTAGTGAAGTTTGAGAGACTCCACACCATGGAGATGTATTCTCATGCTAACACTCTCCACCTGTGCTACACACACATCCCAGGAGGGGGAGCTGAGCTTCTCATCTTCACATCCCATGGGGGAGGGGGTGCTGCAAGCCCAAGGTTGACGACGAGGTCATAGTGTGTCTACCAGTCCCATTAAAACTGAGTTTTACATCATCAACCCTGCCAGTTCTACAAGGAAGAGCTTTGGCCTTAAGTCAGAGGACTTTAGCCAAAATCCCAGCTTAGCCATTTTCTACCTGTGGTGCCTTTGGCAAGGGATTCCACCCCTGGACCTCAGTTTCTCCCCCGATAAAATCCATAATAAAACTCAGGGTTGTTGATGAAAGAGTATGAAAATGCACAAACACGGCCTCTGGCTTGTAATAAGCGTGCCTCTTGGAACTTCTCTAACTTCTGAAGACAGAATCGCCATCTGCTCTTGAGTGAACCATGGGGTCTTGGTGGGCAGAGACTGCAGCAGAAAAATAATGGCCACCATGTATTGCGTGCTGACTCTGCACCTCCCTCACACTAGCCTGATGAGTCCGGGGCTATTTTTACCGCTCTTTTTATGGTTGAGGAAACTGAGGCTGAGAGAGGGGAAGTAAATTGCTTGAAGTCACATAGCCAGGAAGCAACAAGCTGAGGTTCAGGCCCAGCCCATCACCACCCTCAACCCCCCCATCGTTCAAGCTTTGTGTCCCCACATTATGATTGCATCCTATCTGGGTCGATCCTCTTCTCCTGGGCTGCCTCGAATTCTAGCCCTGAAATGGTTAAGTTGGAAGCACAGCCTTGGTCCTCCAAGGAATATGCTTTCCCATTTAGGCTGAAATCTCAGCTGGATACTGAGGAGGGGCCCAGGGAAAGGAGGCCCGCTATAAAAAGCCCTTTGGTGGGTTGAGTCTTCGCTGGTTGCTCTAGAGGCCCCCTGAGCCCAGTAAACTCCATGCTGTTGAGCTCAGGGGGCCAGGAAGGCTTTCTAGGGCCCATTGGCGGAGAGAGGCTGTCCCCTAGGTGGGTCAGCATGGGCACCTGCCAGGACTACTGCTTTCTGAGCTCAGTTTCTTAAAGTGCAGAGAAAGCTCACGGCCCCTTGAGGGTCACAGCCATGGTGTCTGTTGTTGTTGTTACTAATATTATTTTTATTGTTATCCCAAGCCCAAGGGAGTAGGACCATACATCTCGTGGGTTTGGGGAGCCAGCAGGGATAGGCCTTGGGGAGGGAGAATGGGTAGCCATCTCTAAGCTCCTTCCCTTGCACCAGGTTTATGATCATTACTTCCCAGGTCAAGTTTATGGAGCTAGAGAAGCCAGCCCTGAGACTTCTCCAGGCCAGCATTTCCCCTGCTGGGTTTCACAAGTGTCCTCCAAGATGGTAATAGGTTTCCCACAGAATAAAAGAATCCCATGGTCAGATAAGGTTGGAAAACACTAAGTTTCAACAAAATTAATTTTTTCTTCAGTTGCAGGCCTTCTCAGTGCTTTTAGTAAGCCCATTCATTCATTCTTTCAAATAGTATTTATTGACGATGCTGTGTGTGCCTGGTGCATTGTGCTGGGCAGGAGAGAGACAGTAGGAACAAATAATCGTGATCTTTGACCTCTTGGAGCAAGGCCTAGGCTAAAATGCTGTTCTTGGTGCTGGACTGAACGTTAGAATCACCTAGAGGGATCTCACAAACTGGAGATGTCAAGGCCCACCCCCAAAGATTTTGATTCAGTTGGTTAACACTGGGTCTTAGGCACCAGTATTTTTCAGAAGCTCCCCTGAGCAATTATAAAGTGCCTTCAAGGTTGAGAGTCACAGATAGACAGTGAAATGACAGTTGGGGTCAGTACCAGGCAGTGGGTCAGGATAGAGTGAAAACACTGTCATTGTCTGGGAGGTAGAAAGGACACCACCAAGCAGGAGAAATTTTAGCTGCAATCTGATGAATGAGCATAGGTGACCCAGGTGGGATGGGCTGGGGGTAGGAAGACATCCCAGTGTCTGTGCAAAGACCCTGCGGTAGGAAGCCCTTGGGCAGTGAGAACAAGGCACATGATGGCACTGGAGTTTGGACCCAGAGCATCCAGAGCATCTGACAGTTTTGTCTCTCTGAGCCTTGGTTTTTTAATCTGTAAAATGGGAATGATATTCATCCCAGTGGGTAGTGTTTATGTGAGCCTGCAGAAGGAAGTTTAGAATGGGAAGCCCTTTTAGTGGGACAGTGAGATAATCAAATACGTGTTTTTTTTTAAATGATCCTGGTCTCCAAGTAGAGATTATGCAGTCTAGTGTGATGCTCTTGGATGAAAACTAGCACACGTTTACTGACTACCTACTGCGTACCCCAGGTTGTGGGGCCCACAGAGGGTGGCTGGAACTCAGCTCTCACATCAGTGAGGTCGTGACATATTTTAAGTACCCTAGAGGTCTGGGAGGTGCCTTGGAGGCGAGCGAGGGGAGGGAGGCTCTCTGCTCCTCCCCCGACAGGTGTGACAGGTGCACACCTAGCAAATCAGTTCTTGTTTCCACATCGTGCTCCCATTTGAAAAGGGGGCAAGCCCAAGAGAGATGACCTCCAGACCTCCTGGGTGTGGTGCAGAGCATACCTTGTTTGGGGTTCTCCATTCTCGTAGGGGTAATTCTGGGCTCTCTGCTCCTCCACAACATCTCTCAGAGAGCCACAGAACCCTTAGCCAGGTGCCAGTACAGGAGGCCGTGCTTGGAACTAGAGAAGGAAGTTGGCCCTGGGGGTCCCTCTAGAAAGATTTGAGGTCATCGTTCCCATAAATTGAGCACCTGCTCTGAGCTGGGTACACTGAAAAGGCTGTGCTAAATTCGATCGCACAGGAATTCTGTAGAGGAATGGTGCTTCTACCACCTTCCGGTGAGAAAAGTGAGTGCCAGATTGCTAAGGCCCCTAGAAAGCATGGGGCTGGGGTTTGAATGTGGGCTCTTCTGTGGAGTCTTCTTTTTTTCTTTTTTTAAAAGATTTTATTTGTTTATTTCACACAGAGAGAGGGATCACAAGTAGACCGAGAGGCAGGCAGAGAGAGAGGGGGAAGCAGGCTCCCCACTGAGCAGAGAGCCTGATGCAGGGCTTGATCCCAGGACCCTGAGATCATGACCTGAGCTGAAGGTAGAGGCTTAACCCTCTGAGCCACCCAGGCAGCCCTCTTCTTGAGATTACTATCTGCTACCCTCCAAATACCAGCTGTGACCAAGGCCGGGCCCTCTTGGAAACTGGGAGTTACCAAATAATACAGGGCCAGGGTCCCTGGGTTCCTGAGGTTATTCTAGAATCATAGAATCTGTGTTGGCTTTTCAGTAGAGTAGAGTAGTAAAGAAAGCAGGCTCTGGGGGCACCTGGGTGGCTCATTGGGTTAAAGCCTCTCTCTGCCTTCGGCTCGGGTCATGATTCCGGGGTCCTGGGATTGAGGCCCACGTCAGGCTCTGTGCTCAGCAGGGAGCCTGCTTCCTCTCTCTGCCTGCCTCTCTGCCTACTTATGATCTCTGTCTGTCAATAAATAAATAAAATCTTTAAAAAAAAAAAATCAGGCTCTAGAGTTAAGTTGAGTCTCTCCTGCTCTGTCCCTTACCAGCTGTGTGACTCAGGACGTGTTACTTTCTCTGTGCCTCAGCTTCTTGATCTGTAAGGTGGGGCTGTATTAGTACCTAACTCACAGGGTTGATTGGAGGGTGTCATGATTCAATCAACGGGAAGCCGTTAGAAAAGTATCTAGCACACAGTAAATTCTCCAGGAAGATTATGACCCTGTTGTTGGTGCTGTCTCAGTTTTCCAGGCCTTCTGTGACAAGATACCGCACACTGGGTGGCTTAAAAGTTAGCGATTTATCGATTTATCGTGTCACTATTCTGGAGGTTGGAAGTCCAAGATAAAGGTGTGGGCGGGTCAGTTTCTTCTGAAACCTTTCTCCTTGTTTTGCGGATGGCTGCCTCCTTTCCCGACGTCCTCACATGATCATCTTCCTGTGTGTGTCCATGTCCTAATCTCTTGTTGTAAAGGCACTAGACATATTAGATCAGGACCTACCCTAAAGCCCTCCTTTTAACTTAATCACCCACTGTAGGGACCTCATCTTCAAATATGGTTGCTTTTCTGAGGTCCAGGGGTTAGGGCTTCAACAGAGAAATGTTGGTGGGGCATTTCAGCCTGAAACAATATTGGGGTGTTATTTGCTCCCCAATCCTCTATGGGGGTGCCGTCTTTCTCTCCCTACTGACTTGATGGGGCTCTCTTTTCCTCCCTGGCCCAGAAATCGCAGCCAAGCACTCAGCTCTGAGGCAAGCGTGGATGAAGGCGGTGTCTTTGAAAGTCTGAAGGCAGAGTCGGCCTCCCCACCCGCGCTCTTCTCCGGTCTCCCTGGCCTCCCAGCGGGCAGCCTGCCGACCACCCCTTTCCCATCCAGCCTGGTGCTGGGGGCGTCGGCCGGAGGTGGAGACGTGTTCATCCAGATGCCTACGTCCAGAGAGGAGGCCGGGGGCCGGGGCGAGGGGGGCGCCTACCACCACCGCCAGCCCCACCACCACTTCCACCACAGTGGCCACCGTGGGAGCTCGCTGCTGCAGCACGTGGGTGGGGACCACCGTGCCCATTCGGATGAGGGGGGCGACGAGCAGCCAGGGACGCCTGCCCCTGCCCTGTCCGAGCTGAAGGCCGTGGTCTGCTGGCTCCAGAAGGGGCTACCTTTCATCCTGATCCTCCTGGCCAAAGTGTGCTTCCAACACAAGCTTGGTGAGTCCGGGCGTGGGGGCATCGCAGGTGTGGCAGCCTGGGGCTTCACCTGTCAGGTCGGGGGCCCTTCATCCCACAGGCCAGGGCAGGGTTGCAGAGGCCTTCATGGTACCCAGTGCTTAAGAATGTGGGATTCCAAGTCAGACCTGGATGGCAAGCCTGGTCGGGCAGCTGTGTGACCTGGGACAAGTCACTCACCTTCTCTGAGCCTGTGGCGTTCTCTGTCCAGTGGGGGTTGTCGTTGGCCTTGCAGAAACTTCCTTTGCTGCTTGGTTGGCATGAAGGAATAGAGGGTAGTGACTTCGTGATGTTGCACACGGTGCCTAGTAAGCTAGGGCCGGGCCCGAGGAGTCTGAGAGGGTGGCGCAGACCTCTTCTGTCCCGCAGGCATTGCCGTGTGCATCGGGATGGCCAGCACCTTCGCCTACGCCAACTCCACGCTTCGAGAACAGGTCTCTCTGAAGGTGAGTCACCCAGCAATCCAGTCTCCTAGGCACCTGTCACACGTGACCACAAACCCCATGGCTTTAAACAATACAGATTTACTCCCTGATAGTTCTGTTGATGAGAAGTCCAAAGTGGGTCTTTCCAGGTGAAGATCTGCTGTCAACATGACTATTCTCTTGGGAGGGTTCAAAGGAGATTACCTTGCCTTGCCTTTCCCACGTTCTAGAGGTCACCCACATTCTTTGGCTCGTGGCCCCTTGCCGCCTCCTCCGAGCCCACAACGCCACACCTCTGTGCCCACCTGTCTGTCCATAGTCACATCTACTTGAGAACCCTCCCTTCTGTCTCCACTTCTGCTTTTAAGGACTCTTGAGATTACACTGAACCCAGCTGGAAAATCCAGGAGTCTCCCCATCTCAGGGTTAGCTGATTAACCATCTAAATTCCACTAACATAGCCACAGGTGATAGGGACTAGGTGATAGGGACTGGGATGGGGCCGTCCCCAGGAGGCCCCTCTTCCGCCTGCCACTCCTGGGCAGATCCCCAGTTGTGCTGTCCTTCTCCCACACCCTCCCAACAGCAGTGTCTCCCCCATGCACCCTTATCTACCTGGCCACTCCCACGGTTGAGGCCATCCTGCTGATGCTGCGGGTCCACCAGTTTCACCATCCAGCATCACCACCATCTAACCTCCGTGCGGCACTAACCAGGCCGAGCACACAACTGGGCGGCCGGCGGAGCTCATCTTGCAGATTTGTCTCAGCAGCCCAGGAGGGAGGCAGAATCCTTCTTAGCTCATTTTCCCAATGAGGAAGCAGTGGCTCAGAGACACTAAGTGCCTTGTGTATGAGGTCACACAGTCCCTGGAAGTGGTGGTGTCAGGCTGTCAACCCAGGCCTCAGGCCCACAGGCTGTGTTCACCCCCAGCTGAAATCCCAGCTCCTCTGGCCACCAGCATACAGGCCCTAGGATAGGTTACCTTGGTGATCTCAGTCTCCGGTGCCACCCTGGAAAGTAAACCATTCACACCAACTTCATACATGCGTGGGTGGGGGGGGCGTCAACTGAGATAGTGTTAGGAGGTGTTTAGCACAGGGCCTGGCGTACAGGAAACATTTAATTGAGCTACTTTTAATAAGCCTATGCCTTCTACTCTGCGTGTGATCCCCTAACAGCCACCATGCTCTCTGGTCCTTCTCTCCATCGTTTTCTGGTGCTTTCTTAAAACCATCTGGGCCTCTGTGAGACACAGAAGGCAGCTCAGTCTCCCCTTGACACTCGAGCACATTGAGGTCCAGAGCTGGGCCTGGAACCATAGGTTTCTTCTTGACCCTCAGTCTCATCTTCTTCATACAGACTCCTCCTGCTGTTATTAGAACAGCAGGCTGAACAGAACTATGGTAGCACACTTTGGGGGGCTCTCCCTCAAATACAGAAATATCCAAATGGTACCTTGGCTTAAATTTTAGGGCTCAGAGGATGCCTCTATCTGTGGATAGATGTTGTAGGTAGAAATCATTGAACCCTGTGAAGACACAGCTGATGTTTTGCCTGTCTATACACACGTTTTCCATGAAAGAGATTCTGCATGACCCTTAGTAAGTTTAGAAATATCAGCTTACTGCTGGAGAACTCTCCCCTTTTGTCCTTCAGAGTCTGGCTTCTCAGGGCATTGCTAATTCTCCGTATTCCACCTCTGGTTTGGATTTACAGGGGGATTAAACTGGAATCCATTATTTATTGGAGTAAGAAGGGCCGCTGAGTAGATCATTCACATGGATAAGAGCAGTTGTTTGGTTTGAAGGTGGTTTCTAGGGTCATTAACCTTGACCGCTCCTGGAGTAATGGGTGGATGGAGATGCATTTATTTTGTCTACCCTATGGAAATGTGCTCTGTAACCATGCGTGAGACACTGAGCTGTGTCTGGAGACAGTGGAGCATTTACCAAAACCGCAGGGAAGGTTGCACTGAGAAAGTTATGACCTCATCTCATTCCAGCAATGCAGCTGCCCTGATCTAGGAAAAGATGAGCTTTTGGGAATCAGCAGCGCAGGGGTCTGCGTGAGTCTCCCAGACTTCACAGGCAGGAGCACACCCTGCCCGGCCCCTCCTCTATGTATTCCCCGGGATGGCTCTCAGTCTGAGAAGCTACAGGAAAACAGGAAACCAAGAAGGTTTTCCAGTTGGCTTTCTGGGGACTAATCAGAAATGAGGCTGGAGAAAGAAATAGGGGTGGTTTGGGGAAAGACTTTGTTGGCCACGTGTGTGAGCTTGAACTGAAGCCTGTGACCATGGCCCTGCGTTGAACAGTCAGGCCAGGAGAATAACCCCGAGGTCCAGGCTAGAAAAAGGGAGAGGAGAATCGGCCAGCCTATAGATCTGAATCGACTGCTGGGTTGTATAGTCTGAATCCTACATCCTGCCATTTAGTGAGTCGAAACACGAGCCCATACCAGACTGAAAGTTTGTGTTTTTGGATTTTCCTTCCTCCTTAGCAGAACTCTTGTTTTCAAGTGAGGGTACTGAGGCGTAACACATGTGCCCTTGAGCAAGAACTGTTTCCCCGCTCTGTGCGTCCCCAGTCCTTACAGATCTCCTTACAGGAACTGTGAACCAACATTGACTGCATGCAGGCACCGTTCTAAGCATTTCTTGTGAAGCGGTTCTCACAACTCTAATGGAGTCCCACTATGTACCCATTTTACAGATGAGGAGAGGGAAACACAGAGAGTTTCAGCAACTTGCCCAGCCCTGCCGTTACAGATCAAGTGTTTGAACCCAGGCCGTCTGGCTCCAGAATCCATGCTAACCATAGAACCTTCCTGCTTTTTCACATAGCAGGTTCCACATTTCTGTCACCTTCTCTGGGACCACCCCTTGGGTTCCAGTGGGATAGGAAGATGCCAGTGCCCTTCCCTTCACCATCAGCCCTACTTCTTCTAAACATTTAAGAAAGGGAAAGTGGCCACTTGTCAGAGAACATTCTGGAATGTTTTGCGATGTGCACCTCTGACATTGTAGCATCCCTACAAGTCTCTTGCTTTGTCTCCAGGAAAAGAGATCGGTGCTGGTCATCTTGTGGATCTTGGCCTTTCTGGCGGGGAACACCCTGTATGTGCTCTATACGTTCAGTTCCCAGCAGCTGTACAACAGGTGAGTGGGCAGGGGGGTCTGACCTGTGGCGGGAAGGTGGGGGGGTTCTTTGCTGGGCTTGGGGCACATAGCTCCTTTATTTGAGAACGATGCAGCAGCTCTGTGTCATCTATAAGTTTTCAATTCCACCCTCTCATATATATATAGATATGCGTGCTGGAGCAAAGCTCTCTAGTGGAAATATACCACAAGCCACATGTGTGATTTACGATTCCTAGTAACCACGCAGTGGGTAGGTGGGAGAGGGCTGACCAGGAAGGGCCTGTAGGACTAGGCTGAAACTCCAGCCAGGCTTCCAAATCATGTCTGTCCCTTTTAAAAATGGACTTTGAGGAACGGGCAGTTTCTCTGCTTTCTGGGACCCCTCCATAAAAGCAATTTGGGGAGTCAATTCTAAGGCATCAAGATACATCGCACACGCTGCTTTATTGTCTAGCCCAGATTATCAAGGTCCTGGTGGGTGGAGGGTGGAGGAGATAGCGTTTCCCAGAAACATGGATGAATTCCCAGCTCATGCCATTCTTTGGGCATGATCACATTCACAGGCTCAGACCTCTGTGCCCCCATCGAACCAGGGCTGTGTCAAACTGGCAGCACAGAAAGAGAAAAGCTTGGGAGAAAAGCAACAGAGTTGAGCCCCTTTCCGTAATAATGTCATCAGTCTAGAGTGTGTTTGTAAGTGATACCCATAGCCATTATCTTATTTTACCCTCCCAGTGACCCGGCAGGGTATTGCTGGCCCCGATTCACAGGTGGGGAAACTGCAGCTTCATGAAGTTTTTCCTAATGAGCCTTAGTCCTGATAGGCAGTCTTTGACAGTGAGTTTGAATCTTCCTAGGATTTGAAATCTGATGACCAGCATCCTTCCACTTATCAGCTTTGTGCCCTTTGGCAAATAATGGAAAATCCTTATGCCAGTTTCCCCATTGTGAAACCGGGACCAGGTGATTCTTGCCTTATCCACCTGACAGGCTAATTATTTGGAAGGCCAGATGATATAATACAGGAAGAGTACTGGGCAAACTGAAACCCGGATATACCATAACGCTCTCATAATTAATACTATTCTTTCATGATAAATTAAAGTCCATTAAAGTTAATAGTGAACGTTAAAAAATAAATAGACTTGGGCACCTGGGTGGTGCAGTTTGTTAAGCATCTGACTCTTTGTTTCTGCTCACATCGTGATCTCGGGGTCCTGGGATCAAGCCCCATGTCAGGCTCTGCCCTGGGTGTGGAGTCTGCTTAAGATTCTCTTCTTCTGTGCCCTTTCCCCCGCCATGCGTGTGTGTCGTAAGTTGTGCTCTCTCTCAAATAAATAAATGAGATCTTTAAAAAAAAAAAAAAGAAGAAGAAGGAAGTAGACTCAGCAATCAATCTGCAAAAACACTTTGGCTCTCCAAAAAGCAAAAACAGGGGGAAAAAAAACCTAAAATGGTGAACTACAACCCAGACAGGTGAGTCTAACACCAGCTGGTGTCTGTGAATGAAAGCGGGAGGCAGATGTTCATTGTACTGCCATCACAGAAGTGTAACAGAGAAGCAGAGCCAACCAGCCCAGGGTCCCAGGGTAGGACAGGAGCGAGACAAAGGGCACTCAGAGCTTCTAGCCTCTCCCTGAGTTATGATGTGGATGACCGCTCCAACCTGGAAGCAAGGCGTCCTCCAGAGACAAGACTAGAATGCGAAAGGACATAGATGGTATCGGGAGATGTGTATAATGTATATCTTCTATATATTGTATTTTATATAATAAGAGGGCCCAGTTTGTGCTATTTCCTGCCAGCCCAGCAGAATAGGTCAGAAGCATTCAGAAAGCATCCTCGCTGGGCTCTGTGCACTGTTCCTTGCTTTACGGGGAACAGAGAGGACTTGGAGTGGCCTTCGCTCAGAGCCTCAAATCCAGCAGGAGGAAAAGTGAGTGGACCAGTGCAGTTTGGATGCTGCTTCCTATCCTGGCTTTCATTCCAGCCCAAGAGCTGTGGGCGGGCGACTATACCTTTTGGTGCTCTAGTTTCTCGAGCTCAGATGGGAATAATCATAGCACCTGCCTCGTAGGGTCTTTGGGAAAATGAAATGAGTTAAGACATGTAAAGTCTGTAGGATCAGCCAGCAATGATGTCAACAGCCGAGCTATCC
Source organism: Mustela nigripes (assembly GCF_022355385.1). Classification (NCBI taxonomy): domain Eukaryota; kingdom Metazoa; phylum Chordata; class Mammalia; order Carnivora; family Mustelidae; genus Mustela; species Mustela nigripes. Next base: position 12,930,637 of record NC_081564.1, read on the forward strand.
TAGCTGTTATGTTATTATTATGAATAATATCATCACTCTCAGAGATGGTAGAGAGTGTGTGACTCGAAGTGTGGTCGAAGTTGGAGAATGGCTTGTTGTCTGTGTTTAACAAGGTAAGTGCAAAAACTGAGTGTGAGGTTAACTACCCTGGGTAAGTTGGGTAGACTGGGTTTATGTACTCTGAGTAGCGCTGCTATGGGGTAAAGATTGAAAGCGCTAACTATAATCAGGACAACCCAGGTCCGTATCCACCTGTGTCCCTTAGTATTTGTGGACCTTATGTATGTTACTTTATCTTTCTGTGCCTCCGTTTCCTCACTGTTAATGGGGTCGTTAACAGTGCCTACCTTGTAGAGCTGCTGTTCCTTTCACTGCTCCACGTGGCAGGTCTGTAGTATGTCTGTTATCTCATCGAATCCCACCAATAACAGTGTGAAGGAGGGAATGAATCCCATTTTGCAGAGAAAAACACTGAGGCTTACAGAGATAACATTATTCACCCAGGGTCCAATAAATGGACGAAACTGGATTCAAATTCAGGACTATCTGATATCAATGCCCATAAGCTTATCATGCCATGTGACCTTGGGCCACTTACTTCACCTCTCCAAGCTCTCCAGGCAGGACAATGAGACACCGTGAGCAGAAAGCTTAACACAGTGTCTGCACATCCGTTGCTCTCCTCCCTGCATAGTGCTGGCCAGCCTACCTGCCTCCCTCCCTTTTGCTTCCTCTAGTGAAGCCTGTTGTGGACTCATAAAACTGGAGGACACCTTAACTAATGAGGCTCCTGGCCAACCTCGCTGCAGAGCCCTTAGGGGAATGGAGGCTCAGAGAGGTTAAGACACCCACCCGAGGTTGCACAGCAAGTTAGTAGCAGATTCAGGAACAGGATACAGATGTCTGATTCCCAGTTCAGGGCCCTGTCTACAGATACTTACAAGGCTCCCAGAATGGATAGAAGGAGCCGCCAAGGGCCAGGGATCCTAAGCGAGCATCTGGACTCTCTGAGCCATTTCTCCCCCACCCATTCCACCAGCCTCATATTCCTGAAGCCCAACCTGGAGACGCTTGACTTCTTCGACCTGCTGTGGATTGTGGGCATTGCTGATTTTGTGCTGAAGTATGTCACCATCGCCCTCAAGTGCCTCGTCGTGGCCCTGCCCAAGATCATCCTGGCCGTCAAGTCCAAGGTAGGCACTGGCTGTGGCCACAGGTAGCCTCAGTCAAGCCGATCATATGGGGGACTTGGGGCACCTTAAGAGCAGGTATGGGCAGAGCTGATATCACCATATGAAATAAACAGAGCCTGTCACCCACCCCTTACTGTTCCCTGAGTCCAAGTGTATTCTTTGTTGTCACCACCATCCTCTACTCGGCAAGGGCACTTCTTTTTTTTGTTAAGATTTTATTTATTATTTGTCAGAGAGAGAAAGTGCGTGTGCGCGCACAAGCAGGCAGAGAGGCAGGCAGAGGCAGAGGGAGAAGCAGGCTCCCTGCTGAGCAAGGAGCCCAATGTGCGACTCTATCTCAGGACCCTGGGATCATGACCTGAGAGGAAGGCAGAGGCTTAACCAACCGAGCTACCCAGGTGTCCCTGCAAGGGCACTTCTGAGTTTCATTGTTCAAAACTGCCCTTCATGCGATTTTCATCTAAATGTCACCTGAGAAAGGAAGAAAGCATGTTGACCTGCCCTGGGTCCTGCTTCTCCCAGGGAAGGATGGCTGTCTTAGGTTTCAACTCTGTGACTTTAGGAGTGTTGTTTTTTAAAGGGTACTGAGGCTCAGAAGAAACAAACTCCATGTTAGGGATGCCTGCCACACCACAGGCTGGGGTGTGGTGGCAGGGGTGCTTTGCCTGCAGGAAAGGCCTGCAGGCAGGTGTTGTGGTAGGTAACTTGCAATTACGAGGACTGGGCAGAGTTGGGAAAAGACATCATCTTTAAGGGTTAATTAACGCCAGTGCCTCTGTAAGAAGACTCGAAGCAAGGGAATCTGGGCAGAGGGAGATGCACCCAAAAATTTCTGAAGACTCCTACTTTCCACTCTCTAAAAGAAGCCATCTTTTCAACTTCAGAAAGCCCAGAATTCATCACAGGCCTTGGCTGGCAGGAGAGCAGGTTGGAGCTGGCTGTCCATCTTGAGAGCCCAAAGCCATTGGCCAAGTGCATCAAAAAAACACTGCCATGTCCCTTCTCTCACACACTCAATACTTCTGACACCACATGTGTGGGTGTCCCCACACGTCAGGCAATGCTCTGATCGCAGCTCCGTGTCCTACAGTTCAACTCAGTTCTGACACTCTCTGCCTGGAGATAGGATCCTATCCCACACATGAAGGGCTTAGTCCCACAAGACTGTCCCCACCCCACTTCAGGTACCAGCTGCCAGGCCAGACTGTCACCTGTGCTCTGACTAACTGGTTATCAATCAGAGTTCCCTGACCCACTCCTCAGGCTCAGTCATTTCCTAGAATAGCTCACAGAACTCAGGGAAACACTTACTTTCATTTACCTGCTTATGGTATCATAAAGGGTATGATAAAGGATACTGAGGAATAATAGCCAGATGAGGCACATAAGGTGAGGTCCAGAAGGGTCCTGGGCACAGGCGTTTCTGTCCCCATGGAGTTGGGGTACAGCACTCCCCCAGCTTGTGGACATGTTCACCAACCCCAGAGTTCTCAGAACCCTGCACGACTGGGATGTTTATGGAGGCCATATCACATAGGCGTGATTGATCATTACATTTCCAGCCCTCTCCCATCTCTGTAAAAAGGGAGGTAGGGCTGAAAGTCCTAAACTTCTACCACGGTGTGGTTTTTCTGGTGACCAGCCCCACTCTAGAAGCCTACCAGGAATCACCTCATTAGAACCAAAGATACTCCAGGAAATTCCAAGGGATTTAGGAGCTCATTGTCAGCAACCGGAGGTGGAGACCAGTAGAAATATTTCTTCTTATTTCACACCAGAGCAGTCTGTCTGATTTTGCGCCCCCCCCCCCACCAACATCTCACCTTCATTACCCACCGCATGGTTTATTCAAGTGAACCAAAATCTAGGCTAGGGTGGTTGCCTTAGATGAAGTCACAGGTCTGATGCCCAGAGGCAGGACCAGGGAATCTAAAATGGCGTAAAGACAGAAAAGAGACCTGGAGAAGAAAGAAGAGCAACAACAGACAAGTCTCAGCAAGTCCTGAGATGCCTCCCCACTTGCCCTTCCTAAAACCATCATCACCACTGCCCTCTGCCTCCCAAGCTCACGCCGAGTACCAGGTCGGCAGCAGGGACTTGACAGTGGGAAGCAGCGTGGCCCGATGGTTAGACACGTGAACTTTAGCATCGGGCACGTCAGCATTCAGGCCCAGCTATAACCCTTCTCAGCTACGTGACCTCGGGTGGATTACTTAGCCTCTCGTGGCTCAGTTTCCCTGTCGGTAAAATGGAGATAATAATTGTACTGGATGTCTTCCTCTGGCCCCTCCAGATACACTATACACACTGAGAATACCCAGAGAATCCAGGGTAATCTCCCCATCCTAAGATCTTTAACTTAGGCACAACTGCTAAGTCCTCTTTGCTGGGGAAGGGAACATTCACAGCTTTAGGGGATCAGGATGGGGACATCTTTCTGGTCATTGCTGTTCTGAGTGTTTTATACACGTAAGCTCATTGAGTCTGCACCACCCCATGGAGTAAGTACTGTCATTTCTACCATTCCCTTTCACAGACATGGGAAACAGCTCTGAACACACAGTTCCCACCATGGGCAGCCCTCCACAGACAGCTTTCTGTCAGGGGCTAATAATTACACCCTCTTCTCATCCCTTCCAACCTAGGGGGATAATAACTCCCTGCCTGTGGAAGTTTCTCTACCCCTGGGTGCCTTTCCTAAACCCTGACCACCCCTTTATAAAGAGTAGATGTATTAAACTCTTCTTCAATTAATAAACAGCCAAAAGAATTAAACCCCCTTCACCGAAGATCTACCAGTAGCAAATAGGTACCTGAAAAAATACTCGGCCTCATCAGTCTTTAGGAATGAAAACCACAGTGAGGTGCCAAGCACCTGGGTGATGGTGGCCAAGGTGAAAAGGCCAGACCACACCACATACCACGTGTGGGCAGAGCTGTGGGAGAACCGGAACTCATCCGCTTCCGGTGGGAGGGTAAGTGGTACCATCCGCTTTGGAAGCCAGTTTGGCAGCTTTTTAAAAGGTGAAAGATCCAGCTGCTGTAGGATTCAGCCCTCCCACCCAGAGACAGCCACCCAGGAGGAGTGATAGCTCACGTCCTTCTGAAGACTTTTGTGTGAATGTTCATACAGCTTTATTTGTAATATCCATAAACCGGAAATCACCCAAATTTCCATGAATAGGTGAACAGAGAAACAAATTTTGGTGTCTGCATGCCACAAAATACAACTCAGCCATGTAAAGGGATGAACTACAGGTGACCCTTGAATTACACGGTCTTGAGCTACAAGAATCCACTTACACATGAAGTTTTTCTGATAAATACAGTACAGGATTGTTAACTTATTTTCTCTTATGATTTTCTTTTTTTTTTTTAATTTTTTTAATATTTTATTTATTTGACAGAAAGAGGGGGAATGCATAAGCAGGGGAGTAGCAGGTTCCCTGCTGAGCAGAGAGCTCTAGGCGGGACTCCATCCCAGAACCCTGGGATCATGACCTGAGCCGAAGGCAGATACTTAACCGACTGAGCCACCCAGCGCCCCCCCCCCCATGATTGTCTTAACGTTTTCTTTTCTCTGGCTTACTGTGTTGTAAGAAGGCAGTGTAAAATACGTACAGCATACAAAATATGTGTTAATCGGCTTTATGTTACTGGTAAACAGTCTGGCCAACAGTAGGCTTTTAGTAAAGTTTTCAGGGCATCAGAAGTTCTATGCAGATTTTTGATGGCACAGAAGCCAGTGCTCCTGATGCCGATATCATTCAAGGGTCAACTGAATTGATACAAACATCATAAACGAATCTTAAAATAGTCACCAGTTATGCTAAGTGGAAGAAACCATACTCCAAAAAAAGTGTGCCTAGTCTAGGAAATGGAAGGTGACAGAAAGCACATCAGGTCTTGCAATTTCTGGGGCTGAGAGATATGTTCACTGTCTTGGCTGTGGTGGTGCTTTCACAGGGGTGGGGGTAACAAGCTTCTCAAATTACACACTTTAGGAGGAGGGGCTGCTGCTGCTTCTACACTGGCTTCAGTCCGAGCTCCTCCCCAGCCTGGGCTGCTATGGTCGGAGGGTGGCCCTAACTGCTTGTCCTTGGGGGCCTCCACTCAAAAGTCCCTTCTAGATTCCTGAACCTTCTCCTTCATAGCACTGTGACATTTTGGGATTACCTGTTTCTGTGATTATTAAGTTCACTTCCATCTTCCCATATACAGAACATCCGTTTTATCCCCCCGGCTTGTCTGTAAGACCTAGCATGGCGGTGCCCAGAGAGTAGGGCTCTGTAAACAGATGGGTGAGCGACATGGCGGAGAAACTGGAGTCTCACGCAGTCCCTGCCCCGTGCCTTTGGTTGATTATCTCCAGACAGAAATAAGATGGGAAAACTTTTCAGTGTCCAGTGAGGGCAAGAGACGTGAACCCAGCCACATGAAGAAGCTAGCTCAGCATCGACTGCCTGGAATAATAATAATATCTCACAATTATTGAGCACCAACTGTGTACCTGAAACTTCTGTGCTAAGAGCCCTTCATGGATGAATTACCTTACGTGGCCCCTTGCTCTTCCTCTTAGGTGGGTTACCATTACTCGCCTTGATGGATAGGAGATGGGAGGTTGAGGGAACAGATGGCTTCTCGGGTCCCACGGCTGTTACCACTTTGTGCTGGAGCCGGGTTTCCCACCCAGGGCTCCCAGCTTCATGGCCCATGCTGTACCTCAAAGTGGATGTGGGAGAAGGGTCAGGAAAACAGGTGGTTAATGGTTACTTACCACAGTGCAGTCTGGTTCTTGCTAGATTCTTTGTCATGTCCTGACTCCCTTCAGGCACTCATCAGCCCTCTGAGAGGGAATTCATTACTGCCTCTTTCTAGATGGAAAAGTCAGTGTCAGGGTCCTGTAGCTGCTATAACAAATCACTGTGTGTCCGGTTCCTTTAAAGTACAGAAATTCATTTTCTCCTAGTTCCAGAGGCCAGAAGTCCAAAGTTAGTGTCACTGGGCTGGAATCAAGGTTGTCAGTAGGGCCGCACTTCTTCCAGATGGTAGGGGAGGATCCATTCCTTGCCTTTTCCAGCTTCTGGTAGCTGCTGGTGTTTTAGGCTTGTGGCCTCATCATTCTAGTCTCTGCCTCCGTGGCCACGTGGCCTTCTCTGTGTATGAAGTGTTCCTCTCCCTGTCTCTTATAAGGATACAGGTGATTACATTTAGGGTCCTGGATAATACAGGATGTTCTCCTCATGCCAAGAATATTAATAATTTCTTCAAAGACCAGCCCCCCCTTCCAGATAAGGTCACATCCACAGGTTCTAGGGAACAGGGGTCTTTCGACATTTCTTCACTGACTCTCCTGAGACTGAATGAGGTATGAGATGCCCAACCAGTCAGTTTTAAGAATCAGAGTAAAAATCCTTATCTTCTAAGTCCCAAGGCTGTGGCCACTGCAGGAGATCACCTGCTGGGCACTGAATGGACCACAGGCCAGAGCTCCTGGGCCTCTCCTGACCCTATCGCATTCTAGCCATGGGGGTTTGGGTGAGTCATTTTATGTCCCTGAACACACTGCATCCTGTGGAAAATTGAGATGTTAACAAAACCTCGCTTGAGAGACTGCAAAGATAAAGAGTCTTAATAGATATGGGATGAAACAAGGGGCTGGTTGGTGATTGCCTGGAGAGGAGGCAGGCAAGGCTTTGCAGCTCTCCACCGCTGGCCCCACCTACCTGTCCACCTGCCTTCTCCTTACACTTGGTTCTCCCTCCCCCCTGCGCCTCACCCTGTTCTCTATGTATCAGCCAGACTCTACTTCTTTCCTGTCTGTATACACGCCCACTAGTACCAACATGTGGCCAATGCTCTCCTTACCCTGTTTTCTAGATAAGAAGCCCAAGGCACTGAGCCATAACTGATTGGAAAGTTTCCAAAGGGGGTTATGTGGTGCCCAGTCTCCTACCCACTGCACCTGCTGGTCCTTCTGCCTCAAAGACCGGTCCCCTGCTTCATGTTGTCATTGATTCCTGCTCCTTGGATCACAGCCTCTTAGAAACCTTCCCTGCCTTTCAGGCTAGGGACGGCACCCCTGAGGAGGACTCCCAGAGCACCCTATATTCCTCCTAGCACTCACCACCCTGACTATGATTGCTGGCTTAATTGTTCACCTTCTCTGCTTGATTGTCACCTCTGTGACAGCAGAAATGAATGCATCTAGCTTGTTTGTCAATGGGTCGCCAGCATCTGATATGTGCTCAGAAGCATTTGTTATATGTGTATGGGGTAGGTGTATGGGTTAATAGATATATCCATAAATGGATGAATTAGATGGCTGGATGGGTGGGTGGGAGGATGGATGGATGGATGGATGGATGGATGGATGGATGGACGGATGGGTGGATGGGTGGGTGGATGGATGGATATTTGGATGAATGAGTGGATATTTGGATGGATGGATGGATGGATGAATGGATATTTGGATGAATGAGTGGATATTTGGATGGATGGATGGACTGATGGACAGGTGGGTAGATGAATGGTTCAGTGAATAAGTTGATAGTCTAGCCAGCTATACTAAATCTTACCACCTCCTCTTATACCAGCAGTGAGAGCTTAAATTCCTTTTCCAGCTCAGCTCAAATCTCTTGTACTTGGTAACTATCCAAAGAACTCTAATGAAGACACAGAAATCCACAAGGCAAAGTAGTACTTCTACATGCTGGAAAGGACCATATAGGGAGCCTCAAAGAAACCTGGAAGCCAAACTAATGATAATAAATGTGGCCCGGCATCACTGAACACTTGCCAGGAGCTAGGCTTTGTGTTAGGTGATATCAGTCATTCAGGAAATACTGCCTGAATGCCAACTGTGTTTCAGGCACCGTTCTAGGCACTGGGGTTAGATCAGTGAACAAAGGAGACAAAAATCCCCATACTCGTGGACTTCATAGTCTACAGAAGACATTGTCCCATTCAGTCTTAATCCTGGGATGATAGATGTTGATCTCTTGTCACGGAGCAGAAACTGGGGGAAATCACATACCAAAGATCACAAACCTCACAGTTAACCCCTAGCAGTAGGACGAGCTCACGTGGAGTCAGCCCTCTGAATGGGCCAGACATTCATGTCCTTCCAACATCTGTCTTACCAGGCAAGTGCTGCTGTTCTTGTGGGTTTTTGTTTTTTTTTTTACCAAAGTCCTATTTACAGACTATGAAGTTAACTGATAATCATTGTCAAGTCTACAATTCAATATATTCACAATTATGTGCACCTGTCAACCTCTGTCTGGTTCCTTCTTGTCACCCGAAATGGAGCCTTCTCCACCTCACTCATGGTCAGTCCCTCACACGCACCCCTAGCCTCTGGCGGCTACTACTAATCTGCTTCCCATCTCTGTGGATTTACCTGTTCTGGACATTTCATATAAGTGGAATCATCTCTTGTCTGACCCCGTGCCTGGCTTCCTTCGCTATGCATAATGTCTTCAGGGCTCTTCCATTTTGTAGCAGGTGTCGGGACCTCATTCCTTCTTACGGCTAAATCATATTCTGTTGTATGGGTCATGGGACCATTCTTTGACTTTTTGAGGAACTGCCGAGCTGTTTTCCACAGCAGCTATACCATTTTACACTCCAACAGGTCGATTTTATCCATGTTTTCCAGAGGAGAGAAGGAGCAAAGGGAGAGGTTAAGGGGGTATAGCCCCAGGCCACACAGCTTGTAGGTGGCTGAGCAGGGATTTAATTTAAACTCGGGGAGTTTAGCTGCAGAACCCCCTGCTCTGAGTTACTCAGCCATATTCCATATTCCCTTCTGGGGACGCTCCCTGGGGTGGTTTGGGAAATTGCTCCGAGCTGATTAGGGAGAGGGGTCCCCATACACCATCTACACACAATTCCAAGTTCAGACCGAGGCTCCTTCACTTCCTTCTTCAGACAGGCACTTCTGGGGGCGAGGGGGCGGGGATGGGACCTGACACCCTTTCCCTGTGCCACCGGAGGGTGGGCGACAATTATTAATGCCTCCCTGGCAACTGTCCAGCTCCCTTTCTCTGATTATTATTATTTTATTCGGCGAGATTAATGTGCCAGGTCAGAGCATAATCCAACCTGTAAAAAGTGATGTGAATAGTTTCCTCAAGATAAATTACAGGCTTGGAAAAGGTTCACAGCCTTTCCTTGCCTGTCTGAGTGCTCTTCCGAATCCTCATCAATCCTTGTCTGGGCAGAAGAAAAGGACGGGTCTTCATCTGCAGCTGGGAGTGGGGAGGGGGAAACGAGCACATCTGTCAGGGACCCCTAATGGCTCACAGCACAGCTGCTCTGTCCTGCGCCTTCATGCCATCCTCTGAGAGGGTCGGTTGGTTTTTAATATGATAATTGTGATCCTGGAAGGGCTTGTGGCATTTGGATTTGCTTGATGGCTCCGTGGTCCCTGGCGTGTGAGGCTGGGTGAGCCGCCAGTTCCCGGGTGCCTCCAGACACCTGTCGAGAATCTTCTCACACCTGGGCCTCCCGGGGGAGCCGTGTTCTTTGGCCAGCAGAGATGGGGATGGGGTTAAGGATGGGAACCACTGGCCAGCAACCTCAACCCTAAACCATCACACGGGCTGGATGCCCAGAGCAGCCCCTTGTCATCATAAATCCAGATAACTTATATAATCCATACGTCTTAGCTTTGCCTGCTCTGACTCCTACCCAGCTGTCTGACCTCATCCGCCATGACTCTGTCCCTTGTTCACGCTGGACCAGCCCACCGGCAACCTCGAGGTGTCCCCGATGCACCCAGTGCCTTCCCTTTGCACTTACCATTCCCTCCACCTGAGGCAGTTTTTGCCCTGGTGTCCCCATGGATGTCTCCTTACCATCATCATTCAAGTCTTGCTCCAGTGTCACTTATTCTGAAACCATGTCACCTCCCTGTCCACCCTGTTGAAAGTGCTTGTCCTCAACCTGCGTTACCACACCCCCATTTTACTACCTTCCTTTGGAACCTAGAGTTCATGACCACTTCTCCCCCCCCCCCACCAGTTCCCCTGACATTATTCGGGACCTGCTGGCTGACATGGGCAATCCTAGACCCTGAGAATATAAAAATAAGTGGGAAACCTTTTTTTATATATTAACTTAATCCAGACCTAGTTAAAGGGCAAAATTCTTGTTCCAGAAACATGCATACCCTACACTCTGACCCCTACTATTAAGTGGAAATAACTAAAAACCTAGCTTGTACGTGCTGCTGCTTCTCTATTAGAATGAAATACTCTTCACCCAGAATTCTCAATCTGTGCTGGCCAGTACGACAGCTACAAGCCACATGTGGCTATTTATTTTATTTTAATAAAGATTTTGTTTTTAAGTAATCTCTACACCCAATGTGGGGCTTGAACTTACAACCCTGAGACCAAGAGCTGCATGCCCTACAGACTTAGCCAGCCAAGCCACCACGACATTCGGCTATTTAAATTTAAACCAGGGGGCACCTGGGTGACTCAGTGGTTTAAAGCCTTCAGCTCAGGTCATGGGCCCGGGGTCCTGGGATCGAGCCCCACGTCGGGCTCTCTGCTCCGCAGGGAGTGATTCCCCAGTGCCCTGGCCATGCTTCTGGTGTTGAGTAGCCAGCTACCTCTGGTGGCTGCCATTTTGGGCAGCATAGACATGGAACATGTCCATCATCATAGAATGCTCATTGGACAGCACATTCTAGAACATTCTGAGGACAGGGTTTATTCTACCTCCAGTGGTACAGGTGGCAGACGGCTGCCATTCTGCCCATTTCCCACATGTGGGAAGACAAAAAAGCCAGCATTTGCCGAAGAGCTCTCTGGCTTTAGTAAGTGGAAGCGACTCCACGGAACAGAAAACACTGGCCTTGAGCAAAACCACGTTCAAACCCTGCTCCTTGATGTATTCCCTATGCGACCTTGAGCAAGTGACTTCAGTCTTTGGAGCCCTCTGCTTCCTCATCCCTAAAGTGGTCATCTTGAGGTTCTCAGCCTTCTTGAGGTTCTCAGAAGGTAGAAGGCGATGTACCTAGCTTGTCAAATAGTTAACATCAGCCACACAAGGCTTCACTCAACTGTTTTCTCCAAAGAACCCAGCATTTGACTAACTTTCTGTCTTTTCCATAAGAATAGGAAAGAGGAGGGGCACCTGGGTGGCTCAGTGGGTTAAAGCCTCTGCCTTCAACTTGGGTCAGGATCCCAAGGTCCTGGGATGGAGCCCCACATTAGGCTCTCTGGGCAGCGGGGAGCCTGCTTCCTCCTGTCTCTCTCTGTCTGCCTCTCTGCCAACTTGTGATCTCTGTCACAAGATCTCTGTCTGTGTCTGTCAAATAAAGAAATAAAATCTTTAAAAAAAAAAAAAAAACGAGTAGGAAAGAGGAGGCCCTTCCCAAGTCCAAAATCATCTTAACCTGAACTTCCCATTGGATGAGACTCCATGAGATGTCAGCATCACTGGCTCACCTCCAAGTACAGGGGAGGAGAGTGAGAATGGACGAAAGCTAAGAAAGGTGGTTTCTCTGACGTGAGAGCCGGGAGGATTCATGAGGCTTTTTGTGCTATTAAAATCCCGCCATTCTCTGGGCCCTGAACCCAGCCCTTTTGCTCTCAGAGTGGTTTACCCACCGAGTGAGTCTCCCTCCCTCCCTTCCAGAGGTCAAGCACTCCCCTCTCCACCCTGCCCTGCCCTCCCGAGCAGACATCTGTCTAGGCCGAGGCAGGCCTCTGTAGCCTAGGCCTAGGCTCTGGTTCTTTTTTTTTTTTTTTTTTAAAGATTTTATTTATTTATTTGACAGAGAGAGATCACAAGTAGGCAGAGAGGCAGGCAGAGAGAGAGAGGAAAGCAGGCTCTCTGCTGAGCAGAGAGCCCGATGCGGGACTCGATCCCAGGACTCTGAGATCATGACCTGAGCTGAAGGCAGTGGCTTAACCCACTGAGCCACCCAGGCGCCCCCTAGGCTCTGGTTCTTACAGCACATCATTCTCATATAAAAGTGCAGAATTTCTCCCAGGGTCAGATGCATTTGCCCCAGATTCCTGCACAGGGGGTGCTAGAAGGGGTTAAACCAGTGGTTCCTGACTGTAGGGGGGACCTCTGGCAATTTTGGAGACACGGCTGGTCGTCACAGCAGGGTTGGGGGGATTGCTACTGGGTTTTAGTGGGTAGAGGCCAGGAATGCCGCTAACACCCTTATTTCTTCACACACACACACACACACACACACACACACACACACACAGGAGACCACATGAGAACATGAGAAGACAGGCATCCGTGAGCCAAGGAGAGAGGCCTCGGAAGAAACCAGCCGGGCTGACACCTCGGTCTCAGACTTCCGGCCTCCAGAATCGAGAGGAAACAGATGTGCGCCGTTCGAACCCCCCAGGCCATGGCACTTGGCGATGGCAGCCCTGGGAAACCGGCACATCCATGCACGAGTTTCCCTACACTTCCACCATCTCTTGAGAGAGTTTTTTGCTTCCGTGCTGATGTGTCCCAACTTTCTCCCACCCTCAAGTTACTGAGGATTCTTAATTTTTTAAAAGAGGTTACAGAAACACAGGATTCAGAAGTTTAAAATGCCAAAAACAGCATTTGGTGAAAAATCCCCTTCTGTCCCTTGCCCCCAGGCACTGGTTGAGCCTCCAAGGAGGTAATCATCATCCTTGGATCTTTCCATAGCTAGCGGATACGTAGTCAAGCACATGCGTGTCTGTCTTCATCCTCCTTATCTTTATATAATCAAATAGTAATGTCCTACATGAAGCTTCCAACTCGTGCGTGAGAGATCATTCCAGGCAAATACATAGAGAGAACACAGCCTGATGGTTAAAAGCCAGACTGCCTGTGTTCAAATCCTGTTTGGGAAACCCTCCGTCACTGACCAGCTGTGCGACCCTGCACCTTCGCCTCTGCCTGCCCTCCCTTCCTCATCTACAGGATGAAATGATAATCGGACCGACTGCTATTAGTTTTCAGTTCATGCCTAGCAAATGACCGCCAACTTCGCAGCTTAAAAAAATACCCATTTATTCCCCATTTTGTAGGTCAGAAGCTTGGCAGACTTGACTGCATTCTCTGGGTAGGGTCTCACAAGGCCAGAATCAAAGTGTTGGTCAGGCTGGGCTCCTACCTGGAGGTTCTGGAAGAGAATCTACTTTCAGGCTTATTCTGGTTGTTGGCAAAATCCATTTCTGTATGGTTGTAGGACTGAAGACCCCGTGTTGCTGGGTGTCAGCCAGGGGTCACTCTGAGCTCCCGGAGGCCGCTCTCTGTCCTTTCCTGTGACTTCCTCCCTCTTCTAGCTAGAAAGGGCATGTGGAATCTTCCTGTTTCATATCTTCCTGACTTCTTCCCCTTTAAAGGGCTCATGTGATTGGATTAGACCCACCTAGATAGTCTCCCTTAGGATAAACTTAAGAGTCAACTGGTTGGTAACCTTAGTGACATCTGCAAATTCCCTTTCCTCCTATAAATAAGACCCCAGGGAAGAAAGCTCTCCCAGTACAGTCCCAAGGGACAAGGTTGGAAATTTGGGGGAATGCTACCCCAAAGGGTGTTGTAAGGCTCCGGTTGCATATCTCATGGCATGTGATGTATAAAAGTTAGCTTTTGGGAGGGTAAGGGCCCCCTGGATTTTTGTATTGTGGAAACGTTTAGATTAAGGCTTTTCGAAGAACTTCCTCTAAGGCCACCTTGAGCAGTTGTGAATTGCTTAGTCCTCTTTGACCCCTTGATTCTGTGGTTCTCCAGGACTCAATCTAACTATCACTACCTCCCACCCCCACCCCCCTACCCGGTCCCCTTAAGACAATGGTAGTTTCCCTCATTCATTTTCCCCGTCCCAGCACATACGGTACTGCTTGGTAATTACCCAGGCCATTGTCTCCTCCTCCAAACCATAAATTCTGAGGGCCAGATACCTGACTGTCCCATTCACTGTTACAGCCCTCATCTTCAAACAAATCCTTACAGACTGTATCCTTGGGAGGGGGATGGTCCGGTTTGCCTAAACCTATTTTACAGATAAAACTGAGGTTAGGGGGGCGCCTGGGAGGCTCAGGCAATGAAGCAGCCAACTCTTGATGTCAGCTCAGGTCATGATCTCAGGGTGGTTAGATCGAGCCCTGGGCTCCACGCTCAGCAGGGCATCTGCTTGGGATTCTCTCCCTCTCCCCCCACCCCCCGCTTGTGTGCTCCGTCTCTCTCTCTTTCTCTCTCTCTAAAATAAATCTTTAAAAATAAATAAAAATTTAAAAAAAGAACTGAGATCTAGGGAAGCTAAGCTATTTGTCATGGGTCAGTGTACTCAGAGGTAGCAAAGCTAAGCCCCAAACCCAGCTCTTTTGACTTAAGACATAACAACATTTCTCAGCATTTCTTCCTCTTTACGTATCCACTGTACAAAGTGCTTTATTTGTGTCATTTCATTTGGACCTAGAAAAAATACTGTGAGAGGGGCACTGTCCTTAATTCCCATCTTACAGATGAGAAAACAAAGGGTCAGAGTCGCCCAAGAAAGCCACCTGGCTGGTGAATAAGCTCAGGCTGTGAGCCCAGCAGGTGCTCTGTCTGCCCGCAGCTGTTAATTGAAGACACTGACCCATCTCTCCTCATTAGGCTTCACCGAAACAGAACAGAAAGCCAGCAACCAAGATACTAATTTTTAGTAATATTAGAATTACCTAATGTTTACTGCGATTCTATGCTTAAAAAAACCTCCCTCTCTGGCATTGCCAAGAAGATTCTAGAGCAAGTCAGACAAGCAAGAAATTATCTTTTCCTAGAGACACTGGAATCATGAAAAGAGCAGAGACTCTGAAATTCAACTTAGGTTCAAATATCCCCTCCACCCCCTTCCGCCTCTGAAACCTTGGTTCACTTCACTGAGCCTCGGTGTCCCCCATCTTTAAAATGGGAATATTAGGTTACCTCATAACCCTGTTGTAAGAATTAATGAAAATAACACAGGTCAAGTGCTGGCTGGTTAGTTACTTCTTGTTTGTTTGGGTTTTGTGGGGTTTTTTTTTTAGTTTTATTTATTTGTTTATTTTAGAGAGAGAGAAAGTGAGTGCACAGGAGTGGGAGAAGGGACAAAGGGAGAGGGCCTCAAGCAGACTCTGCAGTGAGCATGGAGGCCACTGCAGGGCTTGATCTCACGACCCATGAGAACATGAGCTGAGCCAAAACCAAGAGTCAGACCCTTACGCAACTGAGCCACCCAGGCACCCCAATTTTTGTTATTTTAAAAGAAATAGAGAACATTAGCAGTTATCGGGTTACAGCTTAAAGTGAGCAAGAAAGTCAGAATCTGGCCAAACTCAAATGGAACAAAACACCATTTACTAAACTATGATTCTGGGACCTTAGAGAGATGATAGTGGCCATTTTATAAAAAGATGTTCTGTGGTCAGATAACTTCGAGAAATGCTCTGAGTGTTATTCACCCTCCCCAGCCCCTGCCCTGCTTGCACATTAACACAGTAAAGGTTCTGAGAAGTCCTGCAGTGAGATTCATTTCACTTCTACATTTCTCCAACTTTTTAACCATGGAACACTTTTGTTGAGGAGCACAGTATGCTACAAGATCTAGTTCAGGGATTGGCAAACCCCAGCCTGTGGACTCGGTGCTTATTTCGGTAAACACAGCCATGCTAATGCATTGAAGTGTTGTCTGTGGCTCCCTTCATGCTGCAAAGGCAGAGCTGAATAGTGGAAACAGAGTCTACATGACCCGCAAAACCTAAAATACATAATATCTGGCCCTTTAAGAAAAAGTTAGCCAACCCTGATCAGGAGTTTGAATCTATTTATATTCCTAATTCATTATAGTTTGGACTTCATAAGACAGCTATGTCTAAGGGGGAACTCCATAGTCTACAGCACACACTTTGGGAAATAGAAGACTCCAAGGGGTGAAATATGGCGAGAGGCTTTGCTGGAAACCAACAGAAATGAATCTGGGTAAATGTCATTATTAAGGATTTGACTGTTTGAAATTGCCAGGCTAATTTTTAATTTAACACTAAAGCAACAAGTGGCTTGCAAGGCTTCTTAGGATCACACACATCCCTAGGATTTGTTCTTTCTTTCTTTCTTTCTTTCTTTATTTATTTATTTATTTATTTATTTGACAGAGAGAGATGACAAGCAGGCAGAGAGGCAGGCAGAGAGAGAGGAGGAAGCAGGCTCCCCGCTGAGCAGAGAGCCCTGATGCGGGGCTCGATCCCAGGACTCTGGGATCATGACCTGAGCCGAAGGCAGCGGCTTAACCCACTGAG
>NC_081564.1:12947210-12998591 GCF_022355385.1 Mustela nigripes
TATTTGACAGAGGGAGATGACAAGCAGGCAGAGAGGCAGGCAGAGAGAGAGGAGGAAGCAGGCTCCCCGCTGAGCAGAGAGCCCTGATGCGGGGCTCGATCCCAGGACTCTGGGATCATGACCTGAGCCGAAGGCAGCGGCTTAACCCACTGAGCCACCCGGGCGCCCCTAGGATTTGTTCTTTCTTTGCTCTGCTTGAAGTTTGTAGCTCAAGTACCCGCTGACCCCTGAATTGCTATAGCCTGAGATAGCAAACAGACTGAAAGCTCCCATGTACCAGCCTGTGTCAGGCATCACTAATCTGTCATGGCCCTGCTTCACCCAGGTTCATCTCAATGCAGCAACCCAGACAGTCAAAACCAATCAATGTCAGAATGTGAGATGAAGCATTGGCTTTAACTTCAGTTCTTCCTTGTAAAAAAAAAAAAAATGGAACATTCTGGCAGCTGCAGAGCTCTGTGGCCTCTCAGCTGATTGGTTGGGGCCCACCCAGATGATGGAGGCATAATCTCCTTTACTTAAATTCAGTTGATTGTAGATGCTAATCACATTGACACAGTACCTCCGGCAGCAACCCTAGATTTAGTGTCTGATTGCATAATTGGATGCTAGGGCCTAAATCAAAGCATGAAGCTGACTATCACAGTCCACTAAACAAGATACCAGTTTGGGGGCCAAACCAATGTTTAATTCCATCAAGGAAGTATCCATCTAGTCCAATTTATTGGAATTTTTAAAATAAAAGCTGGTTGTTGAGCTTGATCAAAAAGCTCTTGGCCAGGCCTCCTCCTGGGGAAATTTCCCAACTTGATTTTCCACTTTAGAGCTGTGATAGGGAAGAAATGCATTACCAGGTTTCCTCCTAAGCATTGCACTACTGGAATGAGCTCCATCTGTTCCCAACATAGTCTTCTCTGTTAATGCTCCTGGATTCTGTGCTCTACTATTTTACTTAGGATTTTCGCATCAGCAGTCATGAATGTCCCTGTCCCTTCGTGGGTGACTTCCCAGAAATCGCTCATATCACTTTCACTGACATCTCAGTCCTAGTCCTTGCCTGGGGAGCTGGGAGCATCTTCTTCTTAGCAGGGTGCTAAGGGACCAAAACAGAAAATCGGGCTTCTCATTTGAAGGAAGAGGAGGAGAAAGGACATGGGGAGGCACCAGCGATCTGTGTCCCAGCATAGAACTCCTGATTCAAAGGTGAGGTTCAGCAAAGTATGTTCACTTACCCAAGTGTGTTCACTTGTATGTTACCCAAGTATGTGTGTTACCCAAGTATGTTCACTTACGCAAGTTTGTGGCAGAGTTATGACTTGAGGCGAGGTCTTCCAGATGCCAAGGGAGATGCCCCAAGGACCCACAATCAGAATATAACAAATACCATAATGCATAATATATTAAGGAACTCATTTGCCCAGTACTGTCTTAAGAGCTCCATAAACATGAACTGATCGGGCGCCTGGGTGGCTCAGTGGGTTAAAGCTTCTGCCTTGGGCTCAGGTCATGATCCCAGGGTCCTGGGATCGAGGCCCCCATCGGGCTTTCTGCCCAGCAGGGAGCCTGCTTCCTCCCCTTTCTCCGCCTGCCTCTCTGCCTACTTGTGATCTTTGTCTGTCAAATAAATAAATAAAAATCTTTAAAAAAGAAAAGAAAAAAAAAACCACGAACTGATCTTCACAACAACGCTCTGAGGTTGATATCTAATCCCCTATTTGCAGATGAGGAGCCTGAGGCACAGAGAGGGTAAGTGACTTGCTAAGGGTCACACAGCTGGTCCATGGCAGGCTGGGATCTGAACTAGGCAGTCTCATTCCAGAGCCCCCACTCTTAAGCATCACACAGTCCTCTTTGCTCATCCCTCACTACCCCTCACCCTCCTGACTCAGTTCCCCCAACGCAGATGGTACAGCAAATATTCTATGAGGCTGAGAACTGGTGGGAATCGCTCGCCAGTAATCCAGAAACCACACCCCCCATCTCCAGGCCTCTGGTCTATAACCTCCTCCCTCTGCCACCCCGCCCCACTTGGTCTCAAGGGCCTGCACCTCATTTTCTGTTGTTCTTGTTTTGCTTTGTTTTTTTCCTTCACTCTATTCCCTGGGAGACTCTCAAAGGCTACATTCTGCCACCAGGGAACACAGGAGGGACAGGGCGGGCACCTGAGATTTCCCAAACCCCTCACGCCGGAAGGCAGCGGT
Source organism: Mustela nigripes (assembly GCF_022355385.1). Classification (NCBI taxonomy): domain Eukaryota; kingdom Metazoa; phylum Chordata; class Mammalia; order Carnivora; family Mustelidae; genus Mustela; species Mustela nigripes. Next base: position 12,949,412 of record NC_081564.1, read on the forward strand.
GGTGGTGGTTTTGGGGGGGGGGGGACATTTATTTATTTATCTCATCCTGCTGTGCTCCACACCCCCCAAGCTGTTGTTCCTCACTGGGGAAGATGAAAAACGGCTTCAGACAATGGAGGACAAGGCTTGCCACATGGCCCCCGCAGTTTAATTTCCTTTAATTCATTTTATATTGAACCAAATGATACTGTTTGTTTTTAATGGCAAACACTCAGCGCGGAGGAGGGGCGGCCAGGCCTCCTCCTGGGGAAATTAGGAACACAGCTGTTATTTAAACTCTCCTGCCACTCTGCTCCCTACCACCCCCAACCCTTCACTGGGCCTCTGGAAATCACTTTCCAGGTTGAAAGATGATACCTTTCACCAGCTCAGATGGTCACCGTGCAGAGAGCTGGCCCGGCTCTGCCCCAGCTGCAGTCAGCCCCCCTCTGTGTGGCTGCCCCATCCCAAGGCCCACCCTGCTCTGGAAAAAAGTGGATACACGGGAATGGGGGACCAGGGTGGTGGCTGTTTGGTGCCCCTGTCCCCCCGCCCATTGCTGAAAATCCTCCATGAGCACCCGGTCCAAGCAGGGCTCATCTGGTGTCCTGTTCCAGAAACTAAGTAATACAGAAGTTGGGTGGCTTCAAACAGCACCTGGGGCAGTCTGTGTCCTTACTAGAGCCCCCCAAGTGTTTTGTGTATGTGAAAGTTGGCGGTCAAGAGGAGGGGTCCTTCCATGTGGGCTGGACGGTGCCCAGAATCCCCCCAAAGTCCCTTTTTGCTGAGATGGGCCAGAGTCTGCTTCTGTACCTGCTTCTCCTTGCAGGTACAGAGAACTTGAACGGATACACCAGTCCCTTTGGAGGACACCGGAGGGATTCCCAAGGCTTTTGCCTGCTTGTGACTTTAGTCGGGGTCCATTATGATGATTAATGTCCAGTCTGGACATTGCAGAGACCCCTCCAGTTCCTCAGAGGTTGGGTTACACCCCTGCCCTGGTGTTCACAGACGAAACCAGAAAGAGCTGCTTGTCATACAGACCAGGAAACCAAGGCCCACGAGTTCCTGATTCTAGGTCACATGACTAATCGTCTCCTATTTGTCATTCTACAAATACGTATGGGACAGCGACCAAGTGCTAGATGTGGGGGCTATCACAGGCCCAAGACTTTTAAGCTCAGAACTCCCAGTCTGATGGGTCCCCACTGCATCCGGGGAAGCAGTGACTACAGGGCCCTCTTGGAAAACAGAGAAGGAGCACCCAAGCCAGCCTCTGGCAAAATCTTCCTAGAGAGGGGGACCTCAGCACTGGGTTTTTAAGAGGGGTGAGAGTTAACTAGGCAAAGCCAAGCCAAAAGAACATGCCAGGGAGAGGCAACAGCCAGAGCCATGGCAGGGAAGTAGGACAAGGTTTGGCATGTGCATTTTTCCAGGTAACTGTTGAACCTCTCCTCCGCACTGGACTCTAAGCGCCAGGCAGACAGGGAGGATGTCTGCCGTTCTCCTGCTTAGACCCCGTGACACATGGGAGGTGTGCCGTGACTCAGATGAACAGATGGGGGTGTGCAAATGGTTGGTGTATGTGCCCGGGCTAGGCCCAGGTCCCTGCCCTGCCTTTCCGAGCAACGTTATGGGTATGCAACCCCTATTTTAGGCTGCTGCAGGGATTAATTAACAGGCTAAGTGGTGATTATTTTGCTCTTCTCCAGCTAAATGATTAGGGAGGCAACCGGGCTCCCTGAGGTGGCCTCCGAGGCGTCCACTTCATGTCCTTGCTCCAGGTGGGGGCCTGGCATTGTGCTGTGGGCAACAGGCTGTGGGTGGGGCTGTCCTGCCCTCCCTCCCCTTCCCTGGGGAGAAAGAAACGGCTTGGAACTGAGACTTGGCCCAAGGGAGCCCACCACTTGCTGACATTTCTCAACACTCAGCTTGTCCGAAAAGGCCCCAGAGTCCGTTGGGAAGCGCTTGAGCTCTGGAGGCGGGCGGATCTGAATTTGAACCATTCTGCCATTCCCATGGGTAGTGCCTCTCGCCAGTCACCTGCCTGTTCTGTGCCTCAGTTTCCTCATCCATGAAAAAGGAGATAATGCCACTCACCTCTTAGGGGTTTAGGGGAGATTTGAGGTGAGCTGGAAAATAAATTTAATTTTTTAAAAGATTTTATTTATTTATTAATATTTATTTATTTTTAAAGATTGATATTTATTTATTTATTTATTTGACAGACAGATCACAAGTAGACAGAGAGGCAGGCAGAGAGGAGGAGGAAGCAGGCTCCCTGCTGAGCAGAGAGCCCGATGCGGGGCTCGTTCCCAGGACCCTGGGATCATGACCTGAGCCGAAGGCAGAGGCTTTAAACCACTGAGCCACCCAGGTGCCCCTATTTATTAATATCTATTAAATAAATATTTATTTATTTATTTGGCAGAGCACAAACGGGGGAGTGGGAGAGGGAGACCAGGCTTCCCGCTGAGCAGGGAGCCCTATGTGGGGCTCAATCTCAGGACCCCGGGATCACGACCTGAGCCAAAGGCAGATGCTTAACCACTAAGCCACCCAAGCACCTCTAGAAAACAAATTTTAAAGAAAGCACAGGTGGAATGTGCCTTCAGCAATTTCTGACGTGTAGTAGATGCTCCATGTGTGTATATGTATTTTCTTTTCGTATGTGTTTCCTCATGACCCTCCTGGGTCAGGACTCTGCCGAAGATTGGAGATTGGAGATATAGACCAGGCCTGCTGCTCAGAGGTTGAGAAGCCACTAAAACTTGGCAGACCTGCCTGGTTCTTCTCTGGGCCCAGAAGTGCCAGGGAAGAATGGCCCAAAGAAGGAAGGACAGGTTATACTTCCTAGCTACCTATTTGCGCCCAGCCCTGGGTCTTGGGGATCTTGGGGCCGTCTGGGCTTGAATTTGGCTTTGCCACTAGGTTTGACTTTGATCTTGCTCTTTGGTGAGCAAGGTCACAGCTTCAAGGTTCCAGAGCCACATCGTATATAGGATTAGTAGATAATATTACCTGCCCCAAGGATGGGCCCAGGGGGGAGCACACAAGGTCACATATTAGGAAGGCTCAGCAGAGAGTTTTCAGCACCTGCTAAATCTTGGCTATGAGGATAAGACCTTTCCTGCCCTTAAGGGGCTGACAGAGAGGTAGGGGGAGAGACATACACCAAAGCACAAGGACAGGACAGAGAGAGATGACCCCTGAAGCCCAGAGACTTTCTCCCTGCTGTGTGCGCATTCAGGGTCACCGGCGCGTCACAGCCCTCCATAAATACCCACGTGGCGGCAACAGAGGTGGGCAGGGGCAGCATGGCACTGCAGGAGAGGAGGAGAGCGTGCTCTCTGTTCCCTCGTGGACTTGGCCTTGACTGGCTTGCTGCAGACCCCTGGGGCTTGGCATTCCTGAGAACACCCTTGTCCCTGCACTGGGTGAGGCAGGGGTTCCCTGCAGCCAGGCTTCCGTGTCTGGCGCTGTTCCTATTTTAAGAAGAGGAAACCGTCATCCTCAGGCTTCAGCGCTTTGTCCAAAGTCTTCCAGCTGCTCAGAGGCGAGGGAGTCTTTTGGATCACCTGCCTGGCCCTTATCTCTTTCCGGCCCGACATCCCATCTGTCACTTGCCAGTTTTGACACCCTTGTGGTCCCTCCTCCCTCAGTCTGTCACCTCCCGGCCCTTGCAAGGCCTGTCCCCTCTGCTGGGAGCACCGTCCTCCTGACCCCAGCCCCATCTGGCTGACCTCTAATTGCTTGCCGGCGTGTGTTTACATCTCACTTCCTGTGGGAAGCCTGGACCTCACCTGGCCCCAGGTGGGCTTGGGGACTCAACCATGTTCCTTATAGTCCCCGGGTTATTTCTGTTCTGCATGCATCATATGATGCTCTGATTGCTGGCTTGTCTCCCCAATACCCACCCCCCCCAAAAAAAACCCTTCAAGCCTGGTGAGAGGTCTCACATATGTTTCATTTTATCCCTAGCCTGGTGCATGGTTCATGGTAGGCACTCAAAATAGAGGTTGTACTAGGTAATTAATTGGGATTATGTCAAAGGCACATTTTCTCTGAAGCAGGCTGCATGCCCTGCCCTCAATGGCATAGGTCTACTAGGAGTCAGTCAAGTAGCGTCCATTTCCGTAAGCTCCACTTATGAGCCATGGGGCCTTGGGTGAGGCTCTAAGCCTTAGTTTTGTCATCTGTAAAATAGGGATAGTAATCATAACGATATGAAGATAATACAAGATCATGCCTGTGAATGAAGGGTTCCAATCACTGTGGCTCAGTAAGTGGTGGCCACAGTTTGTTATTTAGTGAAGATACAAAGTAGACAGAGGAGAGGGGGCCTTGGAAGGCTGACTCCACCCCCGCCATCATTCCTTGGGAGGAGATGATGATGATATAGTCATTGTAATATTGCAGAAGCCAATCACAGTGTACTTACTCCATGGCAAGCACTGTCCTCTCTTTCCACTCATCCATTCATTCATTCAAATGTTGTTGTTGTTGTTGTTGACTACCTACTCTGTGCCAGGAGTAGTATTAGGTTCTAGAGACTCAGCAGTGAAGGAGACACAATATCTGTTCTCAAAGTCTTTATGTAAACAAGATGCTGAGATAAATAAGCAGTATGTGAGGTGGAGAAAACTAAAATGGTGGTGGCAGGCGATCCTCTTTTAAATAGGGTGGCTGGGAAAGTCCTCATGGAGAAGTTGACATTCATGCAAAGGCTTGAAAGAAGCAAGGGGATGTGCCATGCGTATATCTGGATAAGAGTATTCCGGGCAAGGAAATAGCATGTGCAAAGGCCCTGGGGTTGAAGCATGCTTGGCAAGCTCAAGGAACAGCAAGTGAGTGTGGCCGGAGCAGTTGGGGGAAGGGTGAGGGTGCAGAGGGAGAGAGAGAAGCAGAATCCATGCTGAGCACAGAGCCTGGTTGGGGGGCTCAATCCCAGGACCCTGAGATCATGACCAGAGCTAAAGGGAGATGCTTAACTGACCGAGCCACCCAGCTGGTCACTCCAACAAATTTATTATCTTATAGTTCTGGAGGTTACAAATCCAAAAGCAGTCTCCTGGGACTAAAGTCCTAGGGTCGGCAGGGTGGTTCCTTTTGAGGCTCTAGGGAAGAATCGGTTTCCTTGCCTTTTCCAGCTTGTAGAGGCTGCCTGCATTCCTTGGCTTTGACCCCCTTACTCTACCTTCATAGCCCATCTGTCTGACCTCTGCTGCCTTCTCTCCGACACTCCTGCCTTCCTCTAACAAGGACCTTTGTGATTACATTGTTTCCCCCTCCCCAGTAATTCAGAATGATCTCCCCATCTTAAAATCCTTAACTTAATCACATCTGCACAGACACAAAATTCCTTTTGCCTTGCAAGATACCATCACAGGTTCCAGGGATTAGCATGTGGACATCTTTGGGGTGCTACTATTAAGCCTATCACCCTTCCCAACACACACACTTTGCAAATAAGGAAACTGAGGCCCAGAGAGGTGATGTCACCTTTGGGCAAAGTCATCCCCCAGCATAAGGACAAGCCTGCAGCTGGAGCCCATGTCCATCTAGTTCCAAGTCATGGGCTCTAGACCACTAGGAAGGAGGCACCTTCTGCCTATCTCTGACCATCTCCCTTCCACCTAACCCCGAGGCTTGGGCAGTTGAAGCCCAGAGCATTTGTGCCTAAGACCATAGCTGACATGGGGACAGAGAAGCACATTCACCCACCTGGGACGAGGACAGAGGGAAGAGACTGCCTTTCTGCAGCTAACAGGGTCCCAGGCCACTTCAGGCTTAATCATCAACACCTTATAATTGGGCCTCTCTTGGGTCCCAGGGAGCAGGGCCCTGTTTGTAAGGAGGCTCCTGATGTGCATGTTGCTGGGACACGTGGCCTGAGCCCTTCCTGTTCATGGGGCCAAAGCTCCTAGATCAGGGGAACCACAGCCAATGAAACTGGGTACATGCCTGCTGCTGTTGAGGGCAGAATTCTCCTGCCAGTCTGGTGACTCCTGTGGGGCCTGAACAGCAGGCCTCAAGGACTCGATCAGCTGGCCCCTGGGGCCACAGCACCAAAAACCCATCCTAGCCTTTGGCATGCTTTCTGGCCTCCTCCTCATCCTGGGCCCTGAAGCCAGAAGAGCAGAGAGAGGACTTTAGGAAATCAGGGGTGTGAGCTATTTTGACTAGCTCTGGTCAGTTATCAGAAGGCAGGATGTGGTGATGGTCGATAAGGGCATCCATGCTGACATCAGACACACTTGGATTCAAATCCCACGTGTGCCAGTTAGTGGCTCTGTCATCTTAGCCAAAATGATGAACTTTGAAGTTGAGGCTCAGTTTCACCATCTACAAATGGAGCACACTAATTTGCCCCCCTGGCTCATGAGATTGTTATAGGTGGTGTAAAAAGTGGGCAAAGTTTCTGCTTGTGACTTTTTTTTTTTAAGATTTTGTTTATTTGACAGAGATCACAAGTAGGCAGAGTGGCAGGCAGAGGGAGAGGAGGAAGCAGGCTCCCTGCTGAGCAGAGAGCCCGATGCGGGGCTCGATCCAAGGACCCTGGGATTATGACCTGAGCCGAAGGCAGAGGCTTAACCCACTGAGCCACCCAGGAGCCCCGTGCTTGTGACTTTTTAAAAAATAACACAAGGTGCAAAAGATAATAACAATCATGTTTTAAAATTAGAAAATAACACCTTAGAAACTCCCTATGCACACTTGCTGGGTTCCATCCATCTCCCTCCCTCCCTTTGCTCATAAGAAACGACAGAGTTTTGCAGTTACACTTTCCTCAGTGTCCTTATGTCGGCTTTTTTGTCTCCTTTCTGGCTGAGCCGTTATGTATAACCCTACTGCCTTCCATACTTAATTTCCTACGAATTGTTCCTCTATTCTCTCCTCTTACCAAGCAAGGATGCTGCTGGTTGGGAGACCCAAACATCAAATTTGTCAATCCTAATAAACTTAGAATTAATAGGCTCTGTGTGAGCACCAGAGAACCTTCCCAACGAGTAAAGTACTTGTACCAAGAACCTCTGACTTCCTAGAAAGAACACAAGCAGCCCAGGCTTTATTCTCAAACAAACCTGGGCTTGAAAATCAGCACTGCCTACCAGCTTGATCCACCAAGTCTTTGAGTTCAATCCAGTAATATTAAGTGTCTACTGTATGACAGGCAATGTGTTGATACAGGCATGCCATGAATGAGACAGAGTCCTTGCTTTTGTTTGATTGGGGAGGTCACCATTAAACAAATAAGCATGCAAACGTAAGACCAAATTGTGATAAGCACCAGGCAGAAAATAAAACAATTCATGGGAGTCCCATTTAGGGAAATGGTGAGGGCTTTCTCGGCGCAAATCGTATTGCACTGGAACTTGTACTTTCTCGCCATCCGACTTTGGTTAAATGATTTCAGTTTTGTCATCTGCAAAATGGAGCTGGAAATTACTCCCTCAACAGCTCTGCCCTTGGTAATAGGCTGTGACTCAATGTGTGTTTCAACAAAGGAGCTCTGGTCATTTGCCTTCCTTTCTGTCAGCTGTGGCAATGTATGTTGCTGAGGTCTGTTGAGCAGTTAGTGAGCAGAAAGTGATGGAGAACTAGCTGCTGGCAGGTGAGTTGTCAAGCTGTCTAAGGGTCTCGTTGGCCCCTCTGCATTTGATGGCGGACTCTGGGGGTGGGAGAGAGGAGAGAAGGTATATTGTCCACTGGCAGCAGGAAGTCTTCCTTTTTCTGGAGAAAGTGGTGAAGAGTAATACAAAGGCTGCGCTACTGAATCACATCCCAGCCCTGTGGCGGGTCCTTTCACCTCTGTGAACCTCCTCTTCCCATCTGAAAACTAGTCCTTATAATTCTTCTCAGGCGGATTTGTCGTGTGGAATAGTGGCCTTTAACATAAAACTGTCCAAGTACGTCGTGGGCACCCAGCAAGCTTGACCATTACCACCATTCCCCGCCCAGAGCCGGAAGTGGGACAGAGATGCAGGGAAAGGGAGAGCCAAAGGGCGAATTCACACCATCTCAGCTCAAGTCTTGATCTGCACGTTTCTAGCTGGGGAAACTCGGGCAGGTCCCTTATCCCTCTGAGCCCCAGTTCCCTCATTAAGACAGAGCAAAGAAGAGAACTTCTTTCACTGGGCGGCTGTGAAATCATGCAGGGAAGTCGCCTGGCACCGCTCGCGACCCAAGTCCAGGGGAACTGATGCGATCACTCCCTGCTGGTACGTGACCTCAGGGGTGGCGAAGGCGCGTGAAAGAATGGAAAAGGCAGCTTTGCCTTTCGCAAACAGCGACCTCCTTTGTCCGCAGAGGTCAAAGAGCGGTCGGCTCGGGAATCGGTACCGGCGGGGGGCGCACGGAGGGCCCGGCCCGGAGCCGGCGGCGCGCTGAGCGGGGCGGCCGGGGGCGCGGGACTGTGACCTCATCGGCCGGCGCCGTCCCGCGGGGCCATGAGATCATGAGATGCCGGCGCTCGCCGAGGAGTCGATTTGTTGGGAGCGCGGGGACAGCCGGCCGCCCGCCGCGGTGATCTCATCCGGGCCCGGGGGAGGAGGAGGCAGGCGGCCCGGCCTGCCCGCGCCACCCGGAGGGGGATTAATGGTTGCCGCCGGTCGGTGACGTCACCGACAGCGCCCGTTGCCGGGTAACGAGCGGCCTCTGGCCCCGCCCCCGATGGCCGCGCCCCCCACCTGCCGCACTCAGCCTCAATCCATTCTGGCTCGCCGGTCTTTGCTTTTTTCCTTCTTTCTTTCTTTTTTTTTTTAACATACTGTAAAATGATCTAATTATAAGTGTACAGGCTCGATGAATTTTTGCATATTTATATATCTATATGTAAAATATGTATATGTATGTCCATATGTTTCAAGATCTCAGCGCTCTTCAATAAGAATGTGATGCAAGCCACATAGATAACTTCACATTTCCTAGTAGTCACGTTAAACAAGTAAGAAGGAGCAGGTGACATTCATTCTAATGATATATTTTATTTGTTCTAGTATGTCCAAAGCATTATTATTGCAACAGGTAATCAGTACAAAAATTTTAATGAGCTCTTTTATGTAAGACTTGGACAATCTCTGTGTATTTTATTCTTTCAATACATCTCAATTCGGATTTAGCCACATTTAAAATGCTCAGTAGCCACATGTGACAAGTGGCTACTGTACTGGGCAGCACAGGTATAAAACATTTCCAGGGGCGCCTGTGTGGCTCAGTGGGTTAAAGCCTCTGCCTTCGGCTCAGGTTAATGATCTCAGGGTCCTGGGATCGAGCCTCGCATTGGGCTCTCTGCTCCGTGGAGAGCCTGCTTCCCTCCTTTCTCTCTCTGCCTGCCTCTCTGCCTACTTGTGATCTCTGTCTGTCAAATAAATAAATAAAATATTTAAAAAAAAAATTTCCAGCACCCAGAAGCTTCCTTCTTCCTCCTTCTAGTCAGCACCCCTGCCAAGGGCATCCATTATTGTGACGTTCATCATCCCTCTTCAGTTCTCCCCTCCCCTTACCCACCCCCCCATCACACACGCATCTTGTATCTTTTGTTTCTATCTCCCCACATCTCACTTTAACCCCACGGGTCTGCATCACAGTGCCTCAGAGCACCAGAGGGGAAGTCAGACTGGATTTGAACCCTGGCTCTACCCCATCTTGTACTTGGACAGTCTCCTTTGCATCTTTGAGCCTGTGTTTCCTCACCTGTTAACTGTGACTCATGATAACAGGGTCCATCTCCTTGAGTCCTCAGAGTAGAGAGAGACCCTTGGCGGCAGCATGCCAAGTGTTTCAAAGAGAAATTTTATCACTCAACTGTGAGCCAGCTCTGGTCCTCTTTCTGCTGGTTTCTTCTCTCTTCCCTCTTGTAATTCTTCTACTAACTTAGGCTCCCACAATCTATTACTTCCCCCCATGCCTCTGTTGAGCTTTCTCATCAGAGAAATGGGAATGGATCATAACTAGCCACCAGGGGAGCAGTGGATGTGCAATTCCTGGCCCATGGTGAGTGCTTGGTAATAAAGAAATCACTTTCTTTCTTTCTCCTCCGTCATGACCTCCTCCCTTCCTCTAGGCTTCCTTCAGTCCCCAGTCCCCTCAGCACTTCCTCCCACCACTCCTCGCCATGCCGTTCCAAAGTGTTTCCAAGCTCTCCCCACCCTCCGCCTTCTCAGGTTGAAGACCTAGATTGGGAGTGCCTGCCCCTCCGCTGATGGCACAGAGGTCGCTGTTCCTCTCTTTTGTTCTGAAGGCTTTGTGGTTCCCCATCCAGCCCTCAGGCCACCTTCCCAAGGAAACAAGTCTTTCTTTCCAGCCCCTTCTGCCTGCCTGCCCTGCCCATGTCAGAGCAGGAAGTGTGACCTTCACAAGGAACTAGGTCCCAGTCGCAATCAGAAACTAAGGAGTAGTTCAGAGCGAGCAAAGCAAATATGGGAAAACCCACAGGGGAGATTGAGGGACCCTTTTCTCTTCCCTCAGGCCCCTGAAGCCTGGGAGGCTGAACCCAAGTCCTGCTTATTTCCCCTCAAGGGAAAGGAGAAGCTTTGCAGGGAAGACTGTGTGTGGCCCTTTGCTACCTTTAGTTTGAGGAAGCTTTCCAGCCTCCTTTTCCTGACACCCCCTTTCTATTGGGGGAGCCGCCTGGCCCTTTCACTGTGGTTCTGATGAGGCTGTCAGTCACAGCGCTCCGCCCACCCCAGCCATGTGATCAGGACCGACCAATCATAGAAGCCGATCACCTCATTTGGCCTCTAAGCTTGGTTCTAAGGATGGAGGCTTGCCATTCATTTGGTGAATGGGTCCAGGGAGAAACAGGTCTCTCTTCAAGTGGGGTTGAAGCTTTAAGACTGTTGGCTTGTGGCTGGCAATGGTCATTTTTCCCACCAGATATAGGTGAATCCGGCACTTTCTACATGCATCACCTGGGGCTGGTTATCTATGCTCTCTGTGCCTCAGTTTCCTAAATGTAAAGTGGGAGCATTAATATCTCCTCCCTCAAAGTGTTCTGTGCGGCGGGGTGCCTAGCACTTAGTAAGAACTAAAAATTAGTAATAATTCTAATCATCATCATCATCATCATGATTCCCACCCAGAGAGGGCCTGGTCTTGGCAGGAGTGAATGAAACTTACACACAGAGCAGCAGACAGCCTGAACCAAGTGATGGGAAAGAGGAGAGATAGAAAGAACTATAGAAATCGAGATTTTTGGCCACATTGTTTGCACTCTTGGACCCAGCTATACGGAACCAGAGCCACCCTGCCTTCACCAGTTTCGTGACCCAGTACAGCACAATCTTTGTAGAACCTACTTCGAGTAGACTTTCTGTCATTTACAGCCGAAAGTGACACTACAGTGCAGACTTGTATATCAGCAGTTCTCGTAACAGTGCTTAGAAGACCAGAATGTCCAAGCTGGGTCACCCACCGCCATCACACAAAACAACCGCAAGGCCCAGAGAGGTAGAACAACTTGCCCAAAGACACACAGTTACAAAGGATGCACCCCAGCTATCTGACTTCAGACTTGGCAATCTTAACGCCTTTTCATATTCTACATGGCTAACTTGTGAAAATCAGTTCTTTTCCGTCCTGCCTTCTTCATCCACCGCCATCCTGTTTAATGAGGCTTAATTCATTTTGTCTGGAAGATGTTTTATCCTTGCCAGGCTGCTAGCAGTGGCCAGAGTACTCCCGTGTGCCAGGCACTGCATTCAGTGCTTCCCTTGCACTAGCTCATTTATCCTCCCAACCACTCTAGGAGGTAGGTTTTACTTTCGCCTCATTTTACCAATGAGAAAACTGAAGCAGGGAGAGATGAAGTGACTTATGTTAGGTCAGTCGGCCGGAGACAGTCCGAATTCAAATCCTGGTCATCCGACTCCAGCATCCATGCCCTCACTGTACCTGCTCTGGCTCCAGGGCCTTAACAGCTTGGAAGAGGCAGAGCTGGGACCTGCACCCAATGTCACAGCCCTTTCCTTCTGCACTGTGGGTCTTTCCCGCACGTGCTCCAATGAGCAGTCACTAGACAAAGCCCTTCTTCCCCCTCCTTAGACGCAGACCCTCAGTTCCTAGCACTTCAGCATGAGGACTCTCCATGTGAAAAACCTAGCTGTTTGAACCATGATCATTTAGCTCACCTATTCACTCACTCACTGGTTGATTCACTCACTCAACAAACATTTGCTGATCACTAATGGATGTCAAACCCTCAGTATTAAGCAAATAACCGTGAAGAACCCAAAACAATAGTGGCTTAAATGTAGAAAGAGTGTATTTTCTTTCTCAGGCAAAACCCGAAGGTAAGCAACCCAAACCTAGTAATGTGACACCTTCCAGCTCACTGTTTCACCAGTCTTAGGGTGTGGGACTTCTCTTCATGGCCCAAAATGGCAACTGGAACACGAGCCATCACATCCAAGCTCCAGACAGCAGGATGGAGGAAAAGGGAAGAATATGATGAAAGGGTCTCTGAACTTGTCACATGACATTATCCCATATCTTAGTGACCCAAGTGGCATCTAGAGGCAAAGGAAGCTGGAAGATAAAGTCTTGGTTCAAGATAGTTGTGCGTCCGGTTACAAAACTGAGGGCTGTAGGACTATGGAAGCAGGTAAGAAAGGAGAGGATGACCGCCAGCAACTGGGGACTGATTAGGCATGTGGGGAAAGATGGTAGAACAATATATGATTCCCTGCACTTATGGAGCTCACAGCCTGGCCCAAGAAACACCTAAGAGTTACTGAGCACATACTCTGTGCCAGGGGATTCTCAAAGGTTCTCACGTGTTTTAGAGTTGGGTCCTCTTCACACTTTTCAAAAGTATTGAGGGTCCAGGGAGCTTCTGTTTACATGAGTTACAGCTATCCACATTCACTGTCATAGAAATTAAAACTGTGACCTTTTGGGGGCACCTGGCTGACTCAGGCAGAGGAGCTTGATCTTGGGGTCATGAGTTCAAGCCCTATGTCGGGTATAGAAATTACTTAAATAAATAAAACTTTTTTTTAAAAACTGTGACCTTGGGGCGCGTGGGTGGCTCAGTGGGTTAAAGCCTCTGCCTTCAACTCAGGTCATGATCCCAGGATCCTGGGATCGAGACCTGCATCAGGCTCTCTGCTCAGCAGGGAACCTGCTTCCCTTCCTCTCTCTGCCTGCCTCTCTGCCTACTTGTGATCTGTCTGTCAAATAAACAAAATCTTTAAAAGACAAAACAAAACAAAAAACTGTGACCCCTCTATAATGCTCATTAATTAAAAATAATAATCAGCCAATTATACAATAACATTAATAACATATCTTAATGAAACAATTTATTTTTTAATTACTGAGAATGGAGGCATTTTTTTTTTTAGTAGATTTCTTTAACACCTGGCTCAAGTCTGATCCCCACATTTTCTCATTTGTTGCAAATCACATGTCATGAGCCTTAGGAAAAACTCTATTGTACACTTGGTAGAGAGCAAAGGTATCAAATAATGTATTAGTATTATTATAAAGAAGTTTCAATTTCACAGGACCCACCCTGCCCTGCCCAGGGTCCCAGACCACACTCTGAGACTGATTTCCTTGGATCTTCATGGGAATCCTGGACAGTAGGCACCATCAGTCACAAGCTCCCCCTCAAAGCAGAATAGATTGGGGGTGGGGAATCCATGGAAGCTTAGGGAAGGAGCGGCAAGGTAAGAAGGGAAAGGAAAAAAAGCCCAGCTTGTGCAGAAGTGAGCAGGAGCCTCTTGCCCATGCGAGGTGGCCATATGGCTCCAGTGTAGACGGGGCCGCATGGAGAAGGCTGGGTAAGCTGTTCAGGCTTTGTCCTCAGGACTGGGGAGCCTTGGAGGGTTATAAGTGGGGGTCCTCAATAATCAGATTTATGTGCTCCAGGGAACATCCTGGGAGGAGGCACAGTTGTCTTTCTCCTCATCACAGTGTATCTGGCTTTTTGACACAGTCCTGGAGTGCTAACCAACCCTTAGCCAGCCTTAAGTGCTGGCAAACATTGCCCGCCGGCCACACTCCAGACTTACCGGGGAAGCTTGGCATGTGGGACAGCAAGCGACCCACCCCCAGAGTGGCTGTGACGTCTCTCTTTAGCACTTGACTCCAATATGAGCTTCCTTTAGCTGACAGGCAGTCACAAGAATAATAATAATAGCCAACATTTTTATATGGTGACCTGTCACACCTTGTTTTAAGCTCTTTCAGCATGTGACTTAATTTTCTGACCAGGAAGGATTTATAAACTTGGCCTCTGGAACCAACCTGTCTGGGTTCAGATATTCTCTCTACCGCCTCCCAGCTGTGTGACCTTGAGCAAGTAACCTAACCTCTCTGTGCCCCAGATTACTATTCTATAAAATAGGGTTAATGATAGCCTCTGTCTCGTAGGTTGTCATGAGGACTAAATGAATTAACGCAAAGTGCTTAGAACAGCGTCTGGCAAGTAAAAAGCCCTCAATGTACATATTTGTTATTATTAACATCACAGCCCTTGGAGGGATGTTATTATTACCTCCAGTTTATAGTGGAAGACACCGTTCTTCCGCTGTAAATTCACCGTTCTATGAGCAGAAACAGTAGTACCAGAAAGACACAGAGCCTGTATTTCAGGGGCTTACATTCTCATAACAAAAAAATATAGACCCTGTCAGAGAGCGAGTGCAATAAAGAAAACGAAAGCAGAATACAGGGGCAGCTGGGTGCCTCAGGCTGTGAAGCGACTGCCTGTGGCTCTGGTTATGATCCCGGAGTCCCAGGATCAAGTCCTGCATCGGGCTCCCAGCTCAGTGGGGAGTCTGCTGCTCCCTCTGTCCCTCCTGCCTCTGGTTCATATTCTCTCTCTCTCTCTCTCCCACTCTCAAATAAATAAATAAAAATAGTTTTAAAAAGAAAGAAAGGAAAGCAGACTACAGAGGGTGGAGAGTGGCCGGGGTAGGGAGGGAGCACGAGGGTGTTGCTTTATGTACATGGTTCTGTGATCCTTCTCCATGAGGTGACATTTGTGCCAAGATGCAAGGGAAGTGAGGGAGCCAACTTGGCAGATTTCAGGAGGGAGGGGGCTCTGGGGCGAGGGAAGAGCCAGTGCAAAGGCCCTAAGGTAGGACTGCGCTTGGCTTGGTTTTGGCTTGGTTTTTTGAGGAAACAGGCCCCATCACACGTGTGGGCAGGGGGCAGATCTTACAGGAACTGGAAGACATGGCAAGGGTTTCAAATGTCATTCCGAGCGAGACAGATTTTCACAGGTACAAGCTCAGGGTTGATTTGATCTGTATTTGTATTTTAAAAAGCTCATTTTAGATACCGTGTGAAGAAGAAAACCATACAAGGGCAAGGACAGAAGGACAAGAAGAAGCAAAGAGCGGTTTCCAATAGGATTTGTAGATGGATCGGATGTTAGCTATCAGAGAGGATAATCAAGATGATCTCAGGGGTCTGAGCACACGGAGAGGAAGTACCTTGCCAAAGGTATACAGCTAGAAAGTGGCAGAGCTGGGATTCGAACCCAGTCCGTAGAAGAGAAGACCTGCCTCCAAATCACAGGCCGCCTACTTGGCAGCTGTGTCCATGTGCTCAGCCTGCTCTAAGAAAATACCAGGACATTTCTTTCCTATGGCTCTGGAGGCTGGAAGTCCCAGAATCAAGGCTGATTTGGTTCCTGGTGGGAACCCTCCTCTTGGCTTGCTGATGGCTGTCTTCTTGGCATGTCCCCACATGGTGGGGCAGGGGGCAGTGGTGGAGAGAAAGGACAGGAGCGCACAAGCTCTTTGTCTTTTCTCATAAGGGCACCGATTCCATTCCTGAGGCCTCCAGCCTCATAACCTAATCACCTCCCAAGGGCCCCATCTCCACGTACCATCCCAAGGGGGTTAGGTTTCTACATAGGAATTTTGTGGGAGAATTGATTCAAGCCACAGCACCCACTAAGTAGCCGTAGATGAACGCTTTCAGGTTTTTGGGTTGTGTTTTGTATTGTTTGGCTCAAAGCAACTACCATGATATTATTGCTTAGGATTCCGTGGGTCAGGAGTTCTGTCAAAGCCGGAGCAGGGACAGCTGGTCTCCGTGCGGTGTCTGCTGGGGCTGGAGCCCCGACGAGGGCCTGTTCCCTCACAGGTGTGATGCATCAGCGGCCAGGGCTGCAGTGAACTTCCCAGGCTCTGTATCCTAGACCCCCAGATCTGAATTCTCATTGTCGACTGGGTTCCTTGCTTCTTTCTCCTCCCTATAGTCTCAGAACCTCTCCTTGGAAATAATTTATCTGTTTATTTCAGAGAGAGAGAAGAGAGAGAGCACGAAAGCATGAGCAGAGGAGGGCAGGGGGCAGAGGGAGAAGCAGGGAGCCCGACACAGGGCTCGATCCCAGGACACCAGGATCATGACCTGAGCCAAAGGCAGACGCCTCACTGACTGAGGCCCCCAGGTGCCCAAGAGCCTCTCTTCCTTTCTAGGCTGGGACATTCCAGATGACCCTTCAGTCTCATTCTGATGTCCCTTAGTTCTTTTGAACCTGACATTTCTCATCTCCCAAAGAAGCTGGCATTGATCATGTTCATCTTCTCAGATGTTCGTGAGATTCCTAACTAGCTCCTGTCACATACGGAGGCCTCCCTGGGTACCTGGGTCTTAGGTTCATTTGCTCATTTGATCCTCAGACATCCCCCCACACACACCCCTCCGTGTGTTGGAGACAGGTTGCCCTGGCTTGTGAGAGCCGATGATTAAGTTTTCAAGAAACGTGCAAGCGGGTGTGAAACCCTTGGCAGCTTGAAATGGGCCTTGTGGGAGTATTTACGCCGTAGAAATTGACAAACACACAAATCAGGGCCTTCGTTGGTTGTTTTCCAGGGACCTGGTTTGCCAGCACACCACTGCGTGTATGTATGTGTGTGTGATATATGTATGTGTGAGTTTGTTCAACCCCATTTACAGATTAAGAAACTGAGGCTCAAAGCCATTAAATTATTGTCTAAAATCAATTAGTAGGTACAGATCTGACCTTGGAGTCCCAAATCCCTTACCTACTGTGCTGTCTTCCTTCTCTAGATGAGAAAGTGTGCCCCAAAGAGATTCATAAACATATTCATAAAGCTGTATAATATTATGAATTGCAATGCAGAAAAATATCTTCCATCTCTGTCTACCCATCCTTGATACATGACCCTGCTAACAACCATCCGATGATGTGTCCCCTCCCTCCTCACCCCAGAGTTCAAGTCCTCTTCCCCAATTCATTTCTCCTGCTTCTCAGCAGTCCTCTCTCCGGCATTTGCCACCCCCTCCCAGAGTCAGCCCTCTGTTGTTTCCTTGTTTCCCATGTCACTCTATGTGTCCCTGTGCCCCCACCCCCCAGTCCTCGCAGTATGGAAGTCAGCACCGACTCCTCCGCCTTCCCGTCTCTGCCGCTCCCGCCCCCTGGATCAGAATCCCAGCGGAGAACCCTGCGCGCCCCAGTCCTGTGGCAGTTGTTCCTGTTCCCCTTCACGGGTGGCAGGGCGGGCGGGAGGGAGGAAGAGGGTGGCGGGGAGCAGACGGCTCACAATCTGATCGCTTCTCCTTGCTCCCTGACACCCCAGAGAAAAACCACACATTCCATTTGGTGGTCGTCAGAAATAACATGCTTAAGAAACCTGGAATTACAAAGCTGCTTAATTAGAGAGCGATGGTTTCACTGGGATATGCCCAGTTTTCCCTGGGGGTTGTATCTCCTCCAAGTGCCCCCCCCCACCAGCAGCTAATTGCTACCTTTGCATGGTGCCACGAAGACACTCACTCCCTTTATTTCGTCGTCGTCTGTGACATCAGTGTTCACTTCTAAAGAGACATTCTCTCTTCCACCTCTCCTTCTCCATCAGCGAACTTGAGAAGCTGACACGAGGAAGGAGAGTGGACTCCCTAGCCTCAGAACGGTCCCCGGCCACAGGACGAGCATCTCCTCCCTATCAGGTGCTGGCAACACGACCGACTGTGCTGAGGCCAGTGGACCAGGGACCACACTTTGAGTAGCACGTCTTTTTCAAGGTCAGCTGAGATGATACTTTCTCTTAGGTCTTGGAAGACTTACCTAATCACTTCTCCACTCCTACCCCATCCTCCAATTCTGGCCCCCTCGTGCTCAGCTCTAGCTGAGTTGTACCACACTGTGTTAAAATAATTTGTCTAGCATCTGGGGCACCTGGGTGGCTCAGTGGGTTAAAGCCTCTGACTTCGGCTCAGGTCATGATCCCAGGGTTCTGGGATCGAGCCCCACATCGATCTCTGCTCAGTGGGGAGCCTGCTTCCTCTCTCTCTACCTGCTTCTCTGCGCAAGTTAGGTTGGACATTGGGAGAGACTGAGCTTTTGGCCCAGAATGAGCTGGAACATGCAGTCATTGAGTGAGCCTAGATGAGGGCAGTTGAAAGCATGGGGCAGCTGAGGCTGAGGTGATGCAGGAAAACGAAGCTCACAACATCAGTATTCAGCAGAGCCCGGGGCCTGCTGTCAGGACACGGACAGAGTTTGAGCAACCCTAGCCATCCGCTGAGCTGCTGTACCATTGCTTCCGCTCCACTGGCTTGTAAAACCAGCATGGTGCCCATCCCCCCGCATCTCTGCTTTCCCAGTCTCCTCCACCTTGCCTCAGGCTGCAGAGGAAACCAGAATACCCCTCTGAGGGGTATGTCCAGGGATCAGAGACTGGAGGGGGTAGAGGGCCCTCACAGCAAGGGCACAGCTAGTCACAAAGGTCAGGATGAGGGGACAACTGGATGCCCTTTCTTGGTCCCCCTTCCTAGGCCCATCAAGATGGAATATAGTGGGGTAGATAGAAAGTCTTCATCCTCATCCCAGACATCATCCATCTGATGGATAGACAACATGTTTTTATAATCTTTTTCCCCCTCTAATGTAAACGTATCCTATGCTCAGTACAAAAAAAAGAAAAAATTGGAAAAGGCAGAAAAACACGAAGAACTATTATATCAGAACTATTATATCAATATTTCCTTGCGTCAATAGGTACCCTTCGCCAGGATGATTTTTTACCTTTCCCTTTTGAAATTTTTAGACTTAAAGAAGCATTGCAGAAATGGTGCAGAGTCGTCACATACCCTTCCCCCAGCTCCCCCTAATGTTAGCATCTAGTCTGACCACAGTGCAGTTAGCAAAGCCAGGAGATGAACATCACTGCTGTTTCTATTAACAAAGTGACAGACTTTACCAGATTTTGCCAGTTGCCCCACTAACGTCTCTTTCATACTCCAGGGATTATTGAATCCAAGATCCCTCATTGCGTTCATGTGGCATATCGTATCTCGTTATTCCTCTCCGACCTGACAGTTCCTTGATCTTGTCTTTGTCTTTTGTGACCTTGACACTTTTGAAGAGTGCTGGACATTTCTTTTGCAGAATGAGCCTCCTTTTGGATGTATCTCTTTTTTTTTTTTTTTTTAAGATTTTATTTATTTATTTGATAGACGGAGACCACAAGTAGGCAGAGAGGCAGGCAGAGATAGAGGAGGAGGCAGGCTCCCTGCTGAGCAGAGAGCCCAATGCAGGGCTGGATCACAGGACCCTGAGATCATGACCCGAGCCGAAGGCAGAGGCTTTAACCCATTGAGCTTCGCAGGTGCCCCTTGTATGTGTCTCTTATTCATGACTCAATTCATGTTTTGTAAATTGTTGACCTGAATAACCACGGAGGTGATACTAGGTTCTTCTCAGAGCTTCTTATCAGGGGGTCCAGGCTGTTGACAGAACTTACTGCTGGGGGTGTAAATCTTGATCATTTGGATCACATGATATGTGCTGGGTTTCTCCACAGTTGAGTTGCTGTTTTTCAGGATAATGTTTGAATGGCTGTATGGCTTTCCATTATAGCTCTCACCATAACAAACCCTCTTGTTGTACATTTATTTACTTGTGTCTATTGGTACTGTTACAAAGAATGCTGCTGTGACCTTCATACACACCCCAGTGCACATCCTGGATAATTTTGTTAGGATGAATTCCTAAAGATAGAATCGCTGGAGCAAATGCTATTCACATTTTTAAGGCTCTGTGTGCCTGAGGCAGGGATGGTTGCTTCTTTCTATGTTTGTTTGTTTGAATCAGCTTTATTAAGGTGTAATTTAAATACAAAAAAAAAAGTGCAGTTTTGAAGCATATATTTCAATGAGTTTTTTTAAATTAACATATAATGTGTTATTTGCCCCAGGGGTACAGGTCTGTGAATCATCAGGCTTACACATTTCACAGCACTCACCGTAGCACATACCCTCCCCAATGTCCATCACTCAGCGACCCTATCCCTACCCTCCTCCCCCCAGCAACCCTCAGTTTGTTTTGTGAGCTTGAGAGTCTCTTATGGCGGGGTGCCTGGGTGGCTCAGTTGTTAAGCGTCTGCCTTTAGCTCAGGTCATGATCCCAGAGTCCTGGATTCGAGCCCCGGATCAGGCTCTCTGCTCAGCAGGGAGCCTGCTTCCACCCCCACCGCCTGCCTCTCTGCCTACTTGTGATCTCTCTCTCTCTCTCTCTCTCTGTGTCAAAGAAATAAATAAAATCTTTTAAAAAAAATTTTTAAATAAAAATCTTTAAAAAAAAAATGGTTTGTCTCCCTCCTGACCCCATCTTGTTTCAATGAGATTGTTGTTTTTTTTTAAGATTTTATTTATTTGTTAGAGAGAGAGAGAGAGCACACAAGCAGGGGGAGCCACAGGCAAAGGGAGAAGCAGGCTCCCTGTTGAGCAAGGAGCCCAATGCGGGACTCGATGGATCCCAGGACCAGGGATCATGACCTGAGCCAGAGGCAGATGTTGAACTGAGCCACCCAGGCTTCCCCATTTCAATGAGTCTTGGCAAATGTATACACTTGTGTAACCACCATACCAATCACATTATAAAATATCACTCCCCAAAATTCCTTGATGGCCCTAATAGTAAGTCCTCCTCCTCACCCCAGGCAACCACTGATCTGATTTCTCTCACAACAGATTAGTGTTAATCTATTCCAGGATTTCATATAAATGAGAATTGTGCAATATGTATTCTCTTATAACTGTCTCCTTCCATTGGACATATGCATGTGAGATTCAACCATCAGTCATCTCTTCATTTTTATTCCTGAGTAGTATTCTGTTGTATAAATACACCACAATTTGTTTATGCATTCCTCCGCTGATGGACATTTGGGCTGTTTCCAGCTTGGAGGTATTATGAATAGAATTGCTATATGATCATTTGCCTATAAGCAGACATACATTTTTTTCTCTGGGGTTCATACCTAGAAGTGGAAATGCTAGGTCATAAATAGATGTATGTTTAAATTTATTAGACATAACAGGATGGGGTTATTTTCATCTCATTTTATAGCTGAGGCCACAGAAAGCTGGAGGGACTTGTCCAAGAGCAAAGGGAGGAAGGGAAATAGAATTGGTTGAGTACTGCTCCGTGCCAGGCACGTGCTAGATGCTCTCTGTGCACCTGCAGAGCAGTCTGTAAGACAGGAGTTGTGGTTCCCCTTCTGTAGATGAGGAAGCCGGGGCCCGTGAACTTGCAGCAATGCAAACTTCAAACCCAGCCCTATCTGAATCCCAAATGCGTCTCCTTCGCCCAGATGTCCCCCTGCGTTCTTGCAGACAGTAGCTGGGAAGGAGAGCGCATATCCCCGTCCACCTCTAGGCCTGCCCTTACTTGCCTCCTATCGTCCATCCAGCTCCTGCCCCGGAGGCTGGGCCCTCCGTGATGCCTGGGTCAGCCCTTGAGACAAGGGCAATCTGTGTGTGGGGCCAGGGACGGTGGCCCCAAAGCCACAGCAGGCACCAGGGAGTGACCCACACCCCAGCCCTCTGACAGAAGTGTCCAGTTTCTCCCTCCCTGAAATGTGATCCTCGGAGCTTTGCTCCTTGAGGTTGGTGGGCAGTGGGTGAGGGCGGCGGGCAGGGGCCACGTCTCCCCGGCCATATCGCAAACCCATTAAGAGCAGGTCTGAGTGCTTTCCAAAGCTGATTAATGGCCTGCCTGTGACCTGGGACATCATTACTGCCCAGGCTGGGGGACCCCCGGCTGGGTCCTTTGGGTCTTTTACAGCTAATAATAATTGATGCTTTCTGTGTGGTTGCAGGGCAAGTTCTATCTGGTCATCGAGGAGTTGAGCCAGCTGTTCCGATCACTTGTCCCCATCCAGCTGTGGTATAAATACATCATGGGGGACGACTCCTCCAACAGCTACTTCCTAGGAGGGGTTCTGATTGTTCTCTACAGCCTCTGCAAGGTGAGGTGGGCCAGAGACTTAAGGGCTGTCATGAGGAAAGTCCACACATTTGCCAGGTCTTGGGGGCAAGCAGGGAGCTTGGAATCTTTTTTTTTGTTTTAAATGGGGGGTGGGGTGCAACTCCTTGGCACTGAGCAGGTACACAGGGCTGCACCACCCCCACATCTAGTTCCAAGACATTTTCATCGCCCCAAAAAGAAACCCTGTACCCATTAAGCCATCTCTCCCCATTCTGCTCACTACCATCCCCCAGCCACTGGCAACCACCAGTCTGCTCTCTGTCTCAGTGGACTTGCCTGTTGTGGACATTTCGCATAAATGGAATCCTCCGCTGCGTGGTCTTCTGTGGCCGGCTTCTTTCACTTAGCATCATGTTTCCAAAGTTCATCCACATGGTGGCATATATCAATACTTCATTCCTTTTTGCGGTTGAATCCACCCTGATTTCTTGCCCATAAAGCTCACCAGATGCTCTCCCTTCACATATTTCCATTATTACTCCTGTATTTATGGGCGAGGAGATGGGGGCTCAGAGAGAAGCAGCTCGCCCAGCGTCACTCTGCTAACGATAACAGAGTGGGTTTCACACCTGGGCAGCCTGCTTCCAAAGCCTGGAGCTCTTACCTGTAGATGATACTTCCCCCTCCCAAACATGTTTCCATTCCTAGGTACAAATCGGGTTTTTCCCCCCACCCATAAACACATCGTCCTCTTTCTTTTCCCTTCTCTATTTCTGGCTCTAGAGAATCCTGGGGGAATATATTCTTCCCTTCTCTTCCTCCCAGCAGGACTAGCTGGGTAATCCATGCCCTGTCAGCCACCGGGGCTTCTCTTGCCTGCTGATTCTGATCGACTGGCAATGCCTGACTGGGGAGCTGGCCGGGTTTAGAATCAGGGTTCTGTGATCAATTAGCAATGCCTGTGCTGGGCGTGGCAGTGGGAAGAGGTAGAATGTGTGTCATGTATTTGCTTTCCTGGCCCCGGTAGCAAGGGAGACTATTGACAGAAGGCAGCAAGCCAAATGCCAAGCAAAAGTGATAGGAATGAGGAGCTCCAGGTGGGATAGAGTGTCCTGAAAATGTTCATCGTCAAAGACAAGGGGTCAGTGGGGGTGGTTTGGGAGTGGTAAGAAAGATCCTAAACAACCCTTGGAGACTTTCAGCCATCACTCCACTCTCTTTTCAGTCATTTGACATCTGTGGTCGTGTGGGCGGAGTTAGGAAAGCCCTGAAGCTTCTCTGCACCTCTCAGGTGAGCTGACTTCAAATGGCCCCCACTGAAGTCAAAAGAACCAGGAGCCAGAGATAGCTCTCTCAACGCTCCTGAAGACATTGCTCCGGGGAGGGTCCGCAGCTGGCCGTATCTCTGTCTCCTCCCTCGTACAGAATTACGGCGTCCGGGCAACTGGGCAGCAGTGCACAGAAGCCGGTGATATCTGTGCCATCTGCCAGGCCGAGTTCCGGGACCCTCTGATCCTCATGTGCCAGGTGAGTGGGATTGGGCGGGGCCAGCAGGGTACAGAGGCTGGGGGGCCTCTAGGGCCATGTTCCATGCAGAAGTCCCATGTGCCTCTCCAGTGACCAAACCTCAGGTTCTGCGGTGGGTCTTTGGGGACGGGATGGTCAAGACTGGAGTCAGATCGGACAGGCTCTGCCTCTTCCTCGGTGGGTGGCCCTGGGCAGGTTCCTTCACCTCTGTGAGCCCTGGATTTATCAGTCCAGCCTCAAAAATGACAAATTTAGTATGCCGTAGTCAGATTCGTTGGTGTAGGAATTCAGGCAGCACTCTGGACCCTTCAAGGGTAGATCATTCCATCTTCCTGAGCCTTGGCTTTTCTTGTTTATAAAATGGGCATCGTAATATCGACTTCATAGAGCTATGATTGTGATTAAATGAGATCATCAGTGAAAGAGCAAAATTTGAATTAGTCACCTGTAAAAATGGCTCTTGTTAAAATTTTTTATCATCACTGTAATTACTATTACCGTTTGTTTTCGTTATAAGTTGCAGGCCACTAAACCATGGCAATGAGTACTGGTTACTCCCTTTTAAGTCCCTAAAGGTACCCCTCCTCCTCCCAACATCAGGGGCTAAGATGTCAGTTCAGCAGATGTATACGAGCCAAAGTGTCCTATCAGATACTGGGGAGGCGAGGCAGAGGGCACACAGACCCTGTTCCCTGCTCTGGCAGCTCACGGTCTCCTTGGGGAGACAGACACATACATAAATAACTATGAAACAAGGCAGGCAGTGATAAGTGCTGTGTAAGAGAGATTCATGCAGCATCCCAGGGGACCGGGACAGAGAGCAATGAGTTCCAGGCTGGGAAGGCTTTTTGCAGCAGGCACATTGGTAGAAACAGGAGCACGGCTGCTCCCCTATTCGGTGACCACCACCAACCCCCATGCTGCCCCCCACCCAGGGGTCAGAGGACAGGGAGGTGAGGTCCTTTTCTGGCATCAGCAACATTTCTTTATTTCTTTCTTTTTATGTTTGGGAGATGTTAGGAGGTTTCTTTTTTGCATTTTATTTATTTTTAAATTGAGAATATATTTGCATGACTCAGAATTCAAACTGAGGAGCTCATGAGTTGGCAGGCACAGGGGCTACGTGCAGCATGGGACCAAGGTCGGATCCTGGAGCAGAGAAAGGACGGGAGTCGGAAAACCGATTTGAGGTAATCCAGACAGAGTTTGGAGTTCAGCGGTTGGTCACGCATCAATGGGGATTTCTTGGCTTTGATGTAAAAGTGAAGCGAGCTGATGATGACCGAACAGGGAGGGGCTAAATACGGACGCTCTGCACGATCTTGACAACTCTTCTCTAAGTCTACAATGATTCCAAGATGAGAAGCTTATTTCTTAAAGCATTTTAAATATACCAGAAGGAAAACAGTCACCGGCCTCCTACCTCCCCCTAGCTTCCTAGTTTCTTTTATTAAATCTTCATAGAGATGCTTTATGGAATTAAAACACTCTATGTTCAAACACACACACACACACAGACACACACAGACACACACACACACATCATTTTCAGAAAGACCTATGTTGTCTCATACTCTCCCCCAAACTGTGTTCTGTATCCTTCCTCGTTGACTGGGAACAGTGTCTTGAGAGAGCCTCCTCCTTTGCCTATCATCCCCCTTCCTGGATGGACCACCGTTGGTTTTACCATTCCACTATGGATGGGCACTTGGTAGTTTATAATCTTCCGTAATTACAATGGTGGCTGCCAGGAGAGGTCAGAAATGGAGAGACCTACAGCAGCTACCCGGGCCCGTCGTGTGGACTGAATGGATTGAGCCAGTCAAGCATTTAGAGCTACGCCTGGTCAGGGTTCAGTCCATATCGGCTCTTCCTGGCACGTGTTTCATTTCACACATGTGCGGGCTCTCGGTAGGATAAATTCCTAATGGTGGAATTACGAGGTCAGAGGGTATCCAGTTTTGACAGATATTGCTAAATTGCCCTTCATAAAGACTGTATCCGTTTACGCTCCCGGTGCAGATCACGACACGACCTCTTGCCTACCAACACACCGCACGTGCCAGCCTTTCCTGAGCCTGGCCAATCTGACAGGTGACGAGCACAATCTCTGTGCGGTTTTTAATTTGCATTTCCCTAATTACGAGTGCACTTGAGCATCTTTTCATATGGTTCAGAGCCATCTGTATAGCCTTCTCCGTGGCAGCGATGATTTGAACATGATGTCAAGGTGAAAGTCTTGCTTCTTCCTTTCTGGCAAGCTCTCCCAGCCTTCATGTGTTTGCTTCTCTCCCATTCCTCTCCTGGTGCCATGACACCTTCCCACACACGGCGGTGGTCGGAGCCACAGCCTTAGCCAAACTAGTCTCACTCTGCTGCCGGGAGCTGGGCCTGGGCTGGCGGAGATGACTTCCACAGGCAAAAGGGCCTCGTTAATTCCTGAGCAATTGGAAAGAATGAATGAATGAGTCAAGTGTTTCTTCCCCAGTCAGAGTCTTCCCTGACTCTGCTTCCCCAGACTAGCCGGTTCTCCCAGCAGTATGGCCTCAGAGATCCTTGTGGTTTTCCGTCATAGCGATTATCCCAGTTGTCAGCTAGTTAACTGGGCAACTGGTTGCACAAGGTCTGTCTCCTCTTGGCCAAAGCATAGGCCAACTTGAGAGGGGTGACCGTGTCTGTTTTGTTAGCAGGAGAATCATAGCACTGACTCAGTGAATATTGGATGGATGGATGGATGGAAGGAAGGAAGGAATGGGATGGACAGAAGGGGACAGATGGTATGAGATGGACGGGCTGGAGGAATGGATAGATGGACGGTTGGTTGGGATGGAGATGGACGGTAGCCAGGTCGAGAGGTGGGTGGATGAGTACAGAGGTGCATGGACAGAGGTATATGTGTGTGGGTGACTGAGTAGACAGACAAATGATGGACCCACCTGCGGGTGCATAGGTGGGTAGATGTGGGATTGGGGGGTAGACGAATGAATGGGTAGATGGATGGATGAATGGATAAATGAACAGGAGAGATGAGTGAACAGGCAGAGAAAGAGCCACCAGGCTAAAGGAACATCTATCTCTCCTTCAAAGGGACATCTAAGTAGGCACAGTGTGTCACTCACACACAGGCCCCACCTCCCTCCCCGCCACCATCCCCCCATCAGAGCCTGGGAAGCAGATTGTCAATGGAAGCGGGTCAGGCAGACACTGGGCATGCCCAGAGGTTAGAGCTCTCCACTCAGGCAGAAGCACCTGCCCAGTTAGTCACTCCCCAAGTACCTGTGCCACGCCTCCTGCCCAGCGATGGGACATCAGGGAAAGGGCACTTTGAACACACAGTCAGAAACTTGGCTTATTTAAAAGACTTCTTTCCACAGAGAAAAGTCAGAGTACAATTAGCCCTTGGTCACTACAGGTTTGTTTTGTTTTGGTTTGAGTATTGATAATGTAAAGGAAGGAGGGCAAGAGAATGGTAATTTCTATCGGTTTTGTCTTTGCGGGTGCCTCACACTTCCTGCTTTATAACAGGCCCTACTCCTTTCCATCCTTCCAGACACCGTGTGGGGGGGAACAGTGACCCTCTTCTACAGAGGCAGAGGTAGGCTCAGCAAGGAGAAAGGACAGACTTTCCTCAAGGCTCCCCTGCTCCTCGGCAGCAGAACCAGATTCCAACCCAGAGCCCCGGATTTCAGAGGCCAGGACCTTTCCCCTTCTTGCTTTGAGATGTCCTCAAGGCTGCATTACGAGAGTAGAGCCCCTTTCCTGGAAATTCCTAGGAGCGTGCTATGCCCCGCGCAGCGAAGCCTGTGCGCATCACCTCCAAGGAATGAAGGAACAGCTGAGCTGCGATCGCTCAGCACCTGTGCTGACTCCTCGGTCCGGGCATTTCTGCATCAGGTGCCTTCCAAGTACCCACGGCGTCCCAGCACTGACTTTGCAACCCCGAGCCACACATTTCATTGCGGCACTGACCCTCTGTGTCCTCGGTCTCCCAGGAATGAAAATGTTTGCCCTGGGCAGCTTGCAGGTTCTTTAATAACAGTCAAATGAGATGACGTGTCTATCTGTGTGTGGGTTTTGAAAAGCATAGCATGTTATGCCAATACGCAGTGTCAGTGATTAATTCTAAATCTGGACAAAGCTAGCCAGGTTTGTGTGATTCAAGAGGATCTGTGGTTAGGGCTGGGTGTGTATGTGGGTGTGTCCCTTGTCTGACAGTAGCCCCACTTTCAGTAATGTCATTTTCAAAACCAAGGGCTACAGACATCCCTGTCCACATTGTCCATGTGTGACCAGTAGAAATAGAACGTAACGGGCAGAGTGTTCACTAGGGAGGCAGACACCTCTTGTATCGGTTACCCGTTGCTGCCTAACAAATGACCCAGCACTCTGTGGCCGAAAGCAGCTAGCATTCATCGTCTCCTGGTTTGCGTGAATCCGAAATCCAGGCACACGCAGCTGGGTCCCCTGCTTCAGGCTGCAGTCAGGACACCAGCCAGGGTCCCATGGGGAAAGGCTCTGCTTCCAAGCTCGGTCACATGCCAGTGGCGGGATTCAGTTCCTCATGGGCTGTGGGACCAAAGGCCTCCATTCCTCGTGGCCAGAACCGACCCCAGCTTCCTTATCACACTGACTTCATCAGAGTGAATATGTGGGAAGAAGGTGTGAGAGCAAGACGGAAGGCCCCATCTGCTGTAACCTAATCTCAGAAGTGATGTCCTATCCTCTTTACTGTATTCCGTTCGCTTGAGGCAAGTCAGTAAGTACAGCCACATTCGGGGGAGGGGCAGGCCACACCGGATGTGAATCCCAGGAGGAGGAGATCACTGGGAGTCGTAATAGAACTCAGCCCACCACATCCCTGAAGCTGAATTCCAGCCTCACTGCTTAGCAGCTGTGTGCCCTTGGGCTGGTGGCTCTCCCTCTCTGAGTCTCGGGGGTCTGTGAGGTGTCATGAGACTGTACTTAGACGACGCCAGCAGTGCCTGGCACAGCATCTGTGCTCAGTGACGGAAAGGGCCCAGGGTCCTTACCTGTACTCCTCACCTGAACCATCCACCCAGACCTGGCCTGGCTGTTTCCTTGTTTCTCAGCTCATGCCGAACATCAAGTGCCGGGCTAGGAGATGCCCCTCTCCCATCCAGAGCCTCCTCTCTCCCGTGGGGGTTAGCTGCTGTGCTTGTGAGGGCTCTTGTCCCCAGCCCTCACTTTACCCGCCTGCTCCAAATCTTTGAGCAAGACTTGAGGAGTCTGGATGGAATTCAGGGGGCAGGGAGGGTGGCCCAGGCAACCCCAGGGGTTCACCCACCTCCATGCCCCAGGAGGCGCAGCCAGGGAGTCGTGACTGACCGTCCCCATTGACCGTAAACCCACTGATCCTACACTTCGCAGCCCAGGAGGCCCCTCCTTTCCCTCCCTCTGTAGGGGCTCATCCTTCTCTCCAGATGCTAGAAGTATCTGGAGGGATGATGACCTCCTCCCTCCTCCCACTGGGCCGCTGGGTCGACGTGTGGTCTTCAAACCTCTTTATTTGGCTCTAGGTTCCATCCTGCCTGATTCTCTGAAGAGGGGACCGTGAGCTCCCAGAGGACAGTGGTCAGGTCTTAACTATGCCAGTGTCTCCAGAATCTGCCCCCTGACCTATGTGGGAGGACCTTCCTTCATCAGCTGCATTTACAGTCCCTATTCTGTGCAGGCTCGGGACTGGGCAGTGGGAACACAACAGCGGTTGCTGCCCTTTTGAAGTTTACCGCCCAGATGATAGGCAGGACAAATGGTAAATGAGCAGTTAGAAGAGTGGTTCTCAAAGTGTGGCCCAGGTACCCCCTGGTGTTCCCTTTCACCTTCATGTGCTTGTGTAATCTTGTGTTTTCAATAGATCTTGGTTTCCATTTCTAATATGATAAATATAGCCAGATTTGACCCACATATACAAAAGCCCTTTGAGATCATCTGTGATTTTTTAAGACTATAAAGGGAAGGGGTCTTAGGACCAGAACATTTGAGAAATACTGACTGAGACATGGGAGAACCTCAGTGATTGGTTTTTTGAATGAAGGAATGAAAAGCTTCTCCTTTCCCGCTCACCTGACTCAAGTATTGAGCTTCATGTGAACACGGCTTGTGTTGCTTTCTTCTACGTAAGTACCGCCTTTTCCCAGGGAATGAGGTTAAGTCTCATTCGTTCATTGAGCGAGCATTTCCTGAGCATCTGCCATGTGCTCAGAACCTTGTTGGGAGCGTGGTCCCTGCCCTCCAGAAGCCCTTAATGCAGCGAACAAGACAGATGAGTTTGCAGATCATTCCAGAGGCGTGCGTGTGATGCTGTGAGGAGGTATCTAGAAGTGCTTAGATTTTCAGGAGACAGTAAGGCATGGAACACAGGGGACATCATGGAGAAAGGGAGGTGTGATGTCTTAAGCTAAGTCTTCTGCAAGAAGTAGGTGCCCACCAGCTGATAAGGACGGAGGAGGGGCATAAGAGCATCCCAGATAGATATTACAGCTTGCCCTGAGGCTTAGCAGTATGACTAAGCTTTGCACTGCAAGTCATCCCGTGTGTCCGTGACATTGGCTGTCCGGGAGGGAGTGATGAGGAGGAAGAGGAGAGGGCGCCATTGTGGAGGGCCTTGAGTGCCCTGGTTAGGAGTCTAAGAGAAACTGCTGGGCCTGCTGACCCCTGGGCCCTGCCCTTCAGACCATAGCAAGAGTCCGGGCACATCCTTTGAGGCTATATGTGGCCTGCTCACCTCCTGCCGCCCACTTCTTACACTCTCCTGTTGTAGCCATGTTGGCCATCCTTGAATGCCTCAATGCCTTCACATCTGAGGAGCTTGGCCCAGCTCCTCCCTTAAGCCTGGTGTGCTCTATCCCTACCCCCTCTCTTCACCCGTTCAACTCCTAAACATACTTCAGGCCTTAACACACGTCCCCCCCGCCCCCCGCCCTTGCAGGAAACCTTCCTAGATTACTCCCTGGATCAGACTGGTCCCCTGTTGCATAGGTCATCATGGAGCTCTCCTTTAACACTGTTTACAGTTAGGCAACTACTGCACATCGTGCTAGGAATGGGTTTGTAAGAAGCTTACAGTCTGGCTTGAATAATCTCTTCTGTATACTAGCCAACAATGATAGCACATTTACTATTGACCAGGCATTGTTCTAAGTGCCTTTTTAATTTCATTTTTTAAAACTTTTTAGGAAACAATATTCGGATTTTCATATTATCATTTTAAATTATCACTTTTATTTTGAAAAATGTCAAAACTACAGAGCAAAAGGACATAGAATGAACACCCTTTTATCTTTCTTCTAGATCCACTAATCATGAACATTTTGCATTTGCCTTTTCTTGATATAAATGTTTTTCCCCCTTGCCTATTGAGAATAAATTGGCGACATTTTGATTCTTCATCTGAAAATATTTCAGTGTTTATCTTTGAAGAACAAGGACATTCTCTCTCATAACTGCAATTCTATCATCACACCCAGGCAATTTAAAATTGATGTAAAATATTATCTAATGTATGGTATATATCCAGATTTCTCCACCCATCTTCAAAATATCCTGCATAGCTAGGATTCCGACCCCCCATCCAGGTTCCAAAAGCAAATCGTGTACTGCCTTTGATTATTATGTTTTTAATGTGAAGCAATCTTCCTATGAGAGGAGTACTCTTAGCAGCATTTTGGGGACCCCTGGCTGACTCAGTCAGTAGAGCATGTGAGTCTTGATCTTGAGGTCCTGAGTTTAAGCTCCACATTGAGCATTGAGCTTACTTAGAAAAAGGGGTGATTCCCTCCACTTCCTCATGACCTCTCATTTTATAGATAAGGAAACTGAGGCATTGGGAGGTTGAATCATTTGTCCAAGTGATATGGCCAGAAAGTGGGAGAACTCACTGATATTTCCAGCTTTCCTGCCTTTCCCTTAACCCCTGAGCTCTGACTAAAGGCATCTTTTAAAGATGAACAGGCAAGGGACGCCTAGGTGGCTCAGTGGGTTGGGCCTCTGCCTTTGGCTCAGGTCGTGATCTTGGGGTCCTGGGACCGAGCCCTGCATCAGGCTCTCTGCTTGGCAGGGAGTCTGCTTCTCCCTCTCTCTCTGCCTGCCTCTCTGCCTAGTGATATCTCTCTCTCTTTCTGTCAAATAAATAAATAAAATCTTAAAAAAAAAAAAAAAATGAACAGGCAAATCCTGTTCAGGTCACTCCTCTGCTCAGAGCCCTACCATGGCTCCCTACTTCTTTCCAAATAAAAGTCAAAGGCCTCGTGATGCACAGAGAGCCCCATGCAATCTGTATCCTTCCATAGCTTCTCTCACCTCATTCTCCATCTCCCTCCCTCCAGTCCCAGGCTCCACAGCACAGCAGAGATACTTCTGCCTCAGGACCTTTGCATAAGCTCTTCCCTCTGCCTGTGGCACTCTTTTCCCAGAGATCCTCAGGGCACAGTCTTCACCCAAATGTCAGTATTCAGTGAAAGTCCTCCTGGCCCCCCGTGCTGAACATAGCAGCCCTCCCAAGCACTCCCTAGCCCCTTCCCCCAGGCTTTTCTTCTCAGCACTTACCACTGATACATTCTACATTTGGGAGATTCATGGGACCAGTCATCTCCCCAAGTAGAGCACAAGCTCCATGAGGGCTGGAGTCGTCTGTTTTATTCACTGCTATGTCCCCAGCTCCTAGGACCAAGGTTGGCACATAGGGGACACTCGTCCTGCTTGCTGTCCCCACAGCACGTGTTCTGTGAGGAGTGCCTCTGCCTCTGGCTGGACCGGGAGCGCACCTGCCCGCTCTGCCGCTCGGTTGCTGTGGATACTCTGCGCTGCTGGAAGGACGGGGCCACTTCGGCACACTTCCAGGTGTATTAGGGCTAAAGGACAAGGAACCCGAGCTCCAAGTCACTCTCTGGAAGCTGGATGGCCTGCGTGATTGGGTTCGGCTCCAGGGACTTCCTGGAACACAGGCCTCAAGCCTTACTATCCTGCCTCCTGCCTTTGTCCACCTCCTTCCCTAAAGGCCCTGTGCTCCTGACCTTCACCTTTCTCTCCTGTCCTGTGGCATAGTGTGTGCATCCTCGGTGCGGCCATTCTTCCCCTGCAAGCCTCCTGTATCAGATCTGGCCTCCTCCAGGAGGCAGGGTCTCCTGCCCCCTCCAAGGGGGAAGGGACTGGTGATAGACAGGTCCTTCCTGTCGTTATTTTAACTCATAGCGACCTGATGCTGCATCCAGGGAAGGGCCTGGAGATCACTGCCTCTCCCCAGATGGCACAGGTCTGCAGATTGGAATTCACTGTGGAGCACTTCCCAAATACAAATGCAGGGCCCCACGTTGTCCCTGCAATAACTGAGTGTACCAAGCGCATTGTGCCGGCTGAGCGTCCGGCTTGTACCTCTTGTAATCCTTGCAAAAGCCCTGGGGTGGAGGTCCTATTGTTTCCTCTGTTTTACAGACGAGGAAACTGAGGCACAGAGCTCCATGTGGTCACTTTCCCAGGGTCACCCAGCTAGCAGGGGTGGACCCTCTGTCTGGCTTCAGACTCTCATCCACCATGCTCACCCGCTGCTCAGACACTATAGGCGTGGGGCCCAGCAGATGTAGCTTTTTAGAAGCACGAGAGGTGATTTTGATGCCCATCCATGGCCCAGGTGCATAGCACATTTGGTTTGGGCCCCACTGAGGATGCCAACAGGGAGCACTGGCTCTGGAAATCTAGCTGTGGCTGGATTCATGGAAAGAGTTGGTCTTTAGAATTGCCATTTTGCTGGGCTCTGGCTGGGATGCTCCATCGCATTTGGGTATCAAGAATGACCAGCTTTGGTCCCGATGCAGATTTCACTGGATCTCCACACCTGTCCCCATTTCTCTCCTCCTCCTTCTATTCTCATCCTGCCCCTCACTTAAGTCTCAGCCCGTCAACAGTGCCTGTAGCCGTCACCGTCTCCCCTGATGGCCTTGCGAGAAAAATGAACAATTCACGTTATGGATTTTTCCACAAGCCTGGGTGGTGGCGTAGAGTGCAGTCGCGGTCAGAGTTTCTGTAATCTTTATAACAGAGAGGTTGATCTCGGTAACAGAACAGCTTCTCCACCTGTGCGACCCTCCCTGCTTTGAATGTGGGAGAAGATGGCACAGGTAATCACTTAGAAGCTTCTGGAATCTTGCCTGCCCTAACCCTCTCCCCACTCTCTTCACTCACCATCAACCTCAGCACAATGGCTGGTGCCAGCGGCGTTACAGAGAAATCAGTCTTGTGGCTCAGGAGCAGATTAGCAACAAAGCCCCAGCAGAAATGGTAGGAGACTTGCTGCCATCTTGCTCTCAGCCAGTAATAAGCCCACCCCATCCCTGATAGTTTCAGGACATTTGCCCCCGTGTGCTGTCAAGCCAGGACCTTTTCCTGTGCCTGACATCCCTGGCTCTTTCCTGGTACCCAGCAAGACATCCCTCCCAGGGCAGCATGGCATCTTTCAAGCTCTGTTACTATGGCAATGGCTGCGATGTTACAATCCCACTTGCCTGGATAATCAAGTCGGAAGGGGAAGCGGAGGGAAAGGGGGCCGGGTGGATGCGGCTACTCTGGTCCCCCTGCCTTGAGGAAGAACCAAAGGGAAGCAACGGGAGCTTCTGTGGCTGGTTTTTTTTATCAGAAAGATCACTGCCTGCAGATGCCATCAAAGAGACACAAGAAACTGAAGCTGGAGAAGATTTATTAACGTGCTAGCTTGTGACAGAGTGGATAAGGCAGAATTCTGATTCCAAACTCTGCATGACTTTGGGAAGCCACTTCACATCCCCATAGCCATCTCCAGGATGATGAAACCTTGTGTGTGAATCTGCTGGAGCCAGAAAAACTAACAATTGTGGAAGGGTGGGGAAGGCACCCGTGGGTTTGCCAGTTTCACTCGTGCCACCAAAAAAATAGAGAAGAGAAACCCACATGTCTCTAACAATCTTCAAATAATGAGCCATGCCTTTGACGTTATGAACAGTGTCACACGTGGAGGATACGTGGGGGCAGGTGGGATGATTTAGTCTAGAATTTTACTTATTCATTCCCCACCCTCTGGGGGGAAGTTCCGTCTGGAGGTTTTCTTTTGGATGGGAGGAACTTCCGCCCTAAGGAGGGACAGCAGCCAGTGAAGTGTCCCAACCATCGGGCTGCATAGGTTCCCCACCATGAGGGTAAAAGCAGCCAAGGGTTGTCATTGGAAAGAAGAACATTCTCCATTGCCCATCCTGGCTCTGCAACTCCTTTGTTATAAGCAGGATTAATCACATATTGGATCGGAGTATCCTGCTCTTAATATTTTATGATTCACTGACTCAAGTTCCTGAAACTCTTGGAGATGGCCCTCTAAATGTAAAAGATTTGGGGCATAATAAATGTGAGACTAAAAAGGCAAGCTTTGGACCTGGATGGAACAGGCTCATTACCTTCATAAGAGGAGAAAGTGAGAGACGCTTGGAGGCACCAGGCACCTAAGACTTCGGGTTGGGAAAAGGACATGTAAAGTGAGTCCTGGGATCTCTCAGTAATTTTGCTCTGGGCTGAACAGAGCTGCCTTTAGCGTTTTTAATTTTCCCTTAAGTTCCCTTCTGCCAATAAATATCATCTGTCGATGAAACTTGGGTTCGTGGTCTCGAGTCTCCGTGCGCCTCTTGAAGCCAGGTGGGACTGTTGGAGGAGAAAAGCTGAGAAGCGGTCATGCAGTGGGTGGCTGGCTGCTCCCAGTTTTGCCCCCAAGCAGATCCATTCAGATGCACGTGCTTTATTAAGCTTGCTCCCCGGAGAAACCAGCAAAGGAGGGGGAAGAAACCAAAAGGAGGGTGACTGGGGTGCCTGGGTGGCTCAGTGGGTTAAAGCTTCTGCCTTCGGCTCAGGTCATGATCTCAGGGTCCTAGGATCGAGCCCCACGTCGGGCTCTCTGCTCAGCAGGGAACCTGCTTCTCTCCTCTCTCTGCCTGCCTCTCTGCCTACTTGTGATTTCTCTCTGTCAAATAAATAAATAAATTCTTAAAAAAAAAAAAAAAAAGAAAGAAAGAAAGAAAGGAGGGTGACTTTCAGAGAAGTCCCAGCTCTGCGTGGCCCTCTGAGCTCTACAAGCTCAGCTGCATTTCAGAGTTTGCCCCACCCTGAGGTTTTTTTACTCAAACACTATCAGTCCTTGAATGTGGGTTGCTCGTGGAGGAGGCTACGGGTCTCTGAAGGTGCCAGATGCCACAAAGCATGTGAAGGCACAGGATGGGGAAGCTGAACTGGTAGAAAGGTCAGAAGGGATCTGGGCAGGGGACCTGCGGGGCCCACCTCTGGTTAACCAGAGGATAACCCTATGATTCAGCATGGGTTTGCTTGGGTGCTGGATTATGATGGGTATTTTAAAATGTAAATTAATAGCATTAGGTGATAATCGTTACAAAAACAGTCACAAAAACATTGTCGGGCAGAATTTTTGCAAATTTCTTTTGCAAAAATTTATTTGCACAAAAAAATTTATTTGCAAACCAACTCAACACGGCTTAAGCAAGAGGGAGACTTTATTTGGCTCAGGTAACAGTATGGGCCTGGAGTATCGTTGGAGTCAGGGGCCCCAGATACTAAAATCATGACATTGCATTCCTCTACTCATTTTTGCTCTGAGACGGTTTGATTTCCAGGCAGTCACATCCCATGTGGCTGTAAGAAGCCCTCCAAAAGCTCTGTGCTTATGTTCCACCAGCTTAGCAACCCTGGAGTCCTGAGGTTGACTCGTTAGTTTGTCCCCAAACCAATCCTTTTAGCCTTTGGGACTTGGAGCCCTGCTGGCCAAGCCTGCATCAGTTGTTGAGTCCTGGCTGTGGGGACGGAGATGAGGAGGAGGAAAGGGTCAGTACTTCTAAGTCACACGGACTGAGAGTGGGGAGGGGGTGGGTCCCCAAGGGAAAAGAAAGCATCTATTATCTAGAAAAACACCCTGTCCTCAGCCCACCATTCTTAAGAAAAGACTACAACTTGATCGCTCAAGCATCTTAGAGCAGGTGAATGTAAGGGAAAGAGAGACCCATGTGCCCATAGTTGGCGACATGAGTCTGTACAGCCATTAGCTTATCTGCATGGCACCACGCATAAGTGATGGTTCTGGGCACTGACCTTGAACTGTCAGGCAAGTTCCCTCAACCTCTTGGCCAACCCAAGGGTACTGTTCAGGCCAGTCCTCCCCTTAGGGAGTTCTCAGAAATAAGACAGAGAAGGGAAGTGAGTGTGTGGCCTTTTGTCCCAGGGTAGATTGGGGTGCACAGCCAGATCCTCCCATGATCTTTGGGGACCAACCTTTCAAAAGGAAATGAAAACGCAAAGGCCTCTGGCTGGAAGCACACAACCAGTTTTTTAATAAAGTCATTACAAATATGTACAAAGCGTCTCCAAGGTACGAAATTCCTCTTACAAAAGAGCACAACAAACCAGCAAGGTTAGAACCCAGAACGGAATGTTCCCAAGCTTGTTGCCTCTCTGGCTGAGCCAGAGGCCTCGGTGAGGTTCCAAACACCCCCACAACCGTGTCTGCCACATACACACATAGGCTCTTGGGCACGTATAGTGCAAAAGACTTAAGGGTTCAGGTCAGGGAGGGGACAGGAGAGAGGTAAGAAAAGCTTCCCATGTCCTAGGAAGTAAGTTGAACAGGCCCTGTTTGCAAACTAGATGCTCCTTCCAGGGACCTTATAGAAATTAAGGACACAAATGGCAGGGAACAAATACATAAAATCCCCACCTAAACCATCCACCCTGTCCCGGAGTGTCTTCAAACCCAACACACTCCTTACAGTGGATCTAAGTCAGGCTTCCTTGCTCCCTGCTGGGTCCCAGGCTGTGCTTGCCCTTGAACTAGCAGTGCCCTGGAGCAGCTCAGGAGGGAATCTAGTGTAGCAGGGTAGTTACCTCATGGGTTTGGGGGGTGGTCACACGGACCTGAGTTCAAATCTTGGCTTGGCCACTTCACTCTGTATGTGCAGCCTTAGGCGAAGTTGCAAAATGTCTGAGTCTCAGCTTCCTCAACTGTAAAATGGGAATAATAACTACTGTCTTCCAAAATGGGTATGAGGAATAACTGAGGGGACACGTGTTAAGCACTCAGCGCAGGGCTCCGGGCTGGTGAGCATGCGCTGTCGATGGTGGTTTTTGTTACCATGTGAAGCAGCAAGAACCAGTCTCTTCATACTGGGAGTGTGTTGAGATCACAGGCTTTTAAATTGCCTTCACGATAGTGCGGTGCTCAGTAAATAGCAATACTACAGAACAATCTGCCAGCGAGGCTTGGGGTCATAGGGATGACCTGACAAATCTGTTAAAGACCATGAACCAGACCAGAAAGGGACAATTAGCGTCATCTGGTTCCAAGCAGGGCTGCCTCTCGGTGCTCCATACCTAAGTTTCTTCCCAGATGGGATTCTGCAACCTGGCACATTGTAGGTGCTCAGTAAATAGGTATGGAATGAACATTAATATTAAAAAAAAAAAACCACAAAACTTTTGGTTTTAAGCTTTAAAATGACTCTTCTGACATCAATATCCTCCATCACTATGGGAGTAGACCAGGGTGTCTAGCCTGTCCCTCTTTAACCCCTAAGCAACTCCCGACTCTGCTTGGCTCAGGCTGACTTAAGGAAAGAGTTAGAAAAGGAATTGGTATCCACATAGAAGAACAAAACCTGTGTTCTGATCACCGCAGCTTCTGATACCAGATGGCCACTCAAAGAGTCCACAGTGGCAAACCAGTGTCCCCAAAGGTGCAGGACCAACTGGATTCCCCCAATTTCCCAAAGAAGGGAAGTGATATTTTATCATCATCAGAAACGTAAATTGTGAAACCAAAGTCATGTGGTCCTGTGACAATATTATTTAAATCACCACTTTTTTCCCATCAAAATCGAAAAGAATTTCTTAAATGAGACCACTGGAAGAAGTGGAAAAGAAGTCTCCAGTAGCCCAAAGAAATAGAGGAAAACAAAATGGGAACTGGGTTCTGGGAGGTGCCTATGGCGTAGGACCATGGACAGCAGCCAGAGAGGGGGAAAGCGCTCCCCCCACCCCCCAGAAATCTGTTATTCCAGCTACATCTGCACCAGAATCGTGAAATGGAACCCCAACTTTGAAATGGGGTAAAGAGATCTTACTTGCTTTTGGGGGATGGGGAGAGAAGCTTCCAGAAGGGAATGGATCTAATTTGGAAGGGGAATGTTGAGGTCCCAGGAGGCTCCGATCCTTGAGGCTCCCGGACCCCCACCCTCTGAGAGCAACCAGCACCACCAGGAAGGAGGCCCTTCTGTTTCCTCCTCACCTCATTATGCAGCAAGCTACCTAAACAATGATCTCAGAGGCCTCCCTCTGCTTTGCACGGACATGCACACGCGAGCGCGCATGTACACATGCACACACACACACACACACACACACACTCTGCTGTCTGCTGAAACCCGATATGAGGTCTTTTTTAAAATTTATTTCAAAGCCTCCCTCCCTCTCCCTCTCTTCACAGACGCTCTGCAGTGAAGCTAATCAAAATCAATGACTCCTTGGCAGCCAGAGAAAAGCGGGGGAGAGAGGGAGGGATGGTGCCAGCACTTTGCACACTGTGGAAATATTTAAAAAAAAAAGAAGAAGAAGAAGAAGAAGAAGAAACACCACCCCACTATCTCATGCAATCCAAGTAATGCAGCCTCCGAGACGGTGGGGACAATATATACATATATATCATGCTTCAATTTCCTAATACAAATGTCCATCAAGAAGTCAAATCTCATATAAAAACAAGCATTAAAAACAACCCCTTGTCAAAAATCGGGGCAGTCGAGAAGTGCACTCAAATTAATGATGTGCAAGAAAAAGCCAGGATTAGATAAATACACAGTTTCTATTAATACAAGAGAATATGTACAAGGGACTTGGCTGTAAAGCTCCATCAGGTCAAGGGTGCCCAGTTCTCAGCGGTGTGGCTTCATTGAAATCAAAATTGCCCCAAATGCCAACCTGGGCATTTGGATTTGGATCCTCCCTCAGAAATGTCAGAAGCTGGTAGGCAAGTCAGGGCTGAGAAAGGGTTTCTCTGACCTTTCCCCCTCTCCCGTGTCTAGATGGTCAGCAGGGCCCCACTTCCGTGTTGAAGGTACAGCCTCAGGGCAGCAGAGAGCTGTGATCACATACCATTATAGTAATGAAAACCCCCTCCCCAAAAAATAGGCTGAGCTGGAAAGACTCTAGCGTCTGGCTCGGAAAGGGACGATACAGAGACAGGGGACTGTGTTTCCTATCATTCTAATTAATTTGCCTTCTCTAAGTTCATGGCTTGCTGGGGATGTCGCCTGCTGCTCTCTGCAGACCCTGCCTACATACCCATCCCCTGCAAAATTAACTGGAGGGGAGGGCCCCCAGAATGAAAGGAAGCAAGTTCTCCATCAACAAGCTGGCTGGGGGTGGGGGTGGGGGCTGCTCTCACCTTCAGCAGCTTTGGGTCACATTTGTCTTTAAAGGTCTATTTAGGAAAACATAAGGCCTGGATAAAAGAAAGAAAGAAAGACAGCTCCCAGCTTGCAACAGCACTAAAAGGTCCTGCATTCTAAAGGACCTGGTAATTTTCACCAAAGCCTATGGGGAATAATTCAGCCCCATGTCAACCTCAACAACGGCTGATCCCTCTGCTGGCTTCTTAGAACAGCAAGGGTGTCTGCTAATCAGCCCAGTGGACCCCCCTGCCCATAGGGACTGGGTGGTGGCCTGCAGAATGACAGTCTGACCCTGAAGCCTGGTGCCCCACCATCTCAGCTTTGCACACGGCACTGTGTAAGACCCAGCACAGAGGAGTAATACCTGGGGTTTTCTTTCTTTTACATTTTTCAAAAAATAAAAGCAAAATATAATCACTGCTCCCTGAAGAGTCTTTGCAGCCAAGTCTCAGTCCAGCACACATCTTTTTTTTTTTTTTTTTTTTAGCCCTTCTAGAAACTTCTGAAAATAGTAGCTCATCCTGGGGAAATCAAACAAAAAAATCAGACCTTCTGTCAGTCAGTGAGATGCTGGTGCATTTCATTTAAGTGACCCGCTCCCTCCCCCAGTGCCTCTTGCTTATAAATCACCCTTGACCAGAACGTAGCCATTTCTTGGCCCTTTAATCCATAAAATCTAAGCCCTGAAATCCCCTTGGGGAGTAGGAGAGGCCATGGGCTGTACTCCCAGGGTACTTTCTCAGGGGCAGAGGATAAAGCAAACAAGTCACATATGAGGTCAGCTTTCCACCTCAGTAACCAGCAAGCACTCGGTACCTCCCCCTCCCTTCCTCCCTCCCAGACCCCAGGGTTTGCTCCAAAACACCTCTGGATTTTTCATCCCCACAGAGAAAGAGCAGAGACTCTCAAGTGGCACTTTTGCGACTTGTCCCTTTAAAAAAAGAATTTGAAACAGCAAAATAGAACTCTCTCGTCCCCTGGCCTTGCAGTCTGGCAACAGAACGCCATGGCAGCACCGGCAAGAACACAGCACCAGCAAAATTTAAGTGAAGCACCAGAGACACCAGACTGGTAGGAAAAAAAAAAAAAAAAATCCCTTTTGTCTTGTTCTGACAGTGGGACTGGCTATTGACCTACACACAGGTACAGAGAGACTAGGACTTGTCAAGACTTTTGGAAATGAAGGACTCCCAGACTGCCCCTCGTCTTCCCCGCTTTCTTTCTTTTTTCCTTCTATTTTGCCTTTTGCAATTTTACCCTCTCCTCCACCAGCATCCCTCCCCAGGTGGTTGGTCAACTCTGGAGCTAATTCCCACCAGTCTTTGCACATTTTCTAGGTACACAGTAGGCATCTCTCTTCCAGTGCCCCAGACATGGAAGTATCAAAGTCCACATGGGAAGGTGCAGAAAAGGGAGGGGACTTGCGTCCTCGACAAGACATGCACTGAGTAGTAATATTCAATATTTTCTTTTTTTATATATAGAGCTGTATGTAAATAGCATCGGGGTGTCTGTTTCTGCAGCTGGATATGCAAAGGGCTTCCCCAGTCCCTTTCGGCGTTGCTACTATTGGCTCTAGGCTCCTCTCCACTTCCTTCTCGAAGTGCCAACCGCGGCCTTTCAAGCTCCGGGCTCCCCCTCAGGAAAACGGGAACCAGCTTTCTCCAAGGACACAGGGTTTTCACCAACCTGCAGAAATAAAGAGTGGTATTTCAGTCAGTAGGCACGTGCAGACAGCTGCTGGGGATGACGTCAGTGCCTTGAGCCTGTGCACAGCCAGCCCCGAATGTCGAATGTTGGGAGGTGGAGGGGGATGGGAGAGAGCTGTTAGATACAGAGCTCTGGTTTGGAGGAAAGGGTCCCCAGAAGCTAGATATAGTGCCCACCCCGACCTCCACCCCGGCCAAAGCCCTGTCCACACAGTAGCCTTCTGTAAATGAACATTGGTACGCACACGCCCCCATTTCTGTTTTCAGACGTAAGCATCTTCTGTGATTAAAAGAGAGAATGTCAAACCACCCTGCCTTTTTGCTCCTCCAAAGCAGGAACAGGACACTCATCTGTTTATTTCACAGATCCATAGTCAAGGCAGGCTTATAGGACAGCCTCTGCTCCCATCCATTCATTCATTCGTTCACTGCCGAACATAACAAGAACAGGCTAGTTACAGATCCAATGACATAGTTCCTGCCCTGTAAGGGGCTCAGAAGTCAAGAGAAAGAGATGAGAAGAACTTGGTATCAATGACATTGTCTTGTGAAGAGAAGTCCGGATAAATGTGAACTCTGGGACCCCATAAGGGAAAGGGGGAGTCAGAGCTCTTGAGACAAAGAGGCGGACTCCTCTGGAGGACTGAGGGATGCCAGGGAATCAGCCAGGATAAGATGAGGCATCCAGGAAGGGCAGAAAAAATAGCACATACCCCCGAGAATCGAAAAACGTATTTTCATACAGGGGCACCTAGATGAGTCAGGTCAGTTGGGCGACTGCCTTCCGCTCAGGTCATGATCTCGGGGTCCTGGGATTGAGCCCTGTGTCAGGCTCTCTGCTCAGCAGAGAGTCTGCTTCTCCTTCTTCCTCTTCCTCTGCCCCTCTCCCTACTACGATCTCTCTCACTCTCTCTTAAATAAAATCTTTCAAAAAATTATTTAAAAAAAACATATTCAGGGGGGCCTGGGTGGCTCAGTCGCTTGATCTTCTGCCTTCAGCTTGGGTCATGATCCTGGAGTTCCAGGATC
Source organism: Mustela nigripes (assembly GCF_022355385.1). Taxonomy (NCBI): domain Eukaryota; kingdom Metazoa; phylum Chordata; class Mammalia; order Carnivora; family Mustelidae; genus Mustela; species Mustela nigripes. The sequence goes on from NC_081564.1 coordinate 12,992,332, forward strand.
GAGCCCCACATCAGGCTCCCTGCTCAGCGGGGAGTCTGCTTTTCCCTCTGCCCCTCCTCTTGCTCATGCTCACTCTCTCTCTCAGATAAGTAAAATCTTTCAAAAAATTATTTTAAAAACATACATTCAGGGACACCTGGGTAGCTCAGTAGGTTAAGCGTCTGCCTTCGGCTCAGGTCATGATCTCAGGATCCTGGGATTAAGTCCTATGTCGGGCTCCCTGCTCAGTGGGGAGCCTGCTTCTCCCTCTCCTCCCTGCTTGTGTTCTCTCTCTTTTTCTCTCAAATAATAGATAGAATCTTTATAAAAACATATGTTCACACAAAAACTTGTATGTCAGTGTTCATAGCAGCATTATCCATAATAGCCAAACAGTGGGAACGACCCCACGGGAACAACCCCATGGGAACGACCCCACGTCCCACGACTGATAAATAAAACAGAGTATTTCCAAGCAATAGAGTATTATTCAGCCATGAAAAGGAGACTGACACACTGCAATCTGGATGAGCACCGAGGTCATTATGCTAAATGAAAGAAGCCAGACACAAAAGATCACATACTGTATGATTCCAAGGTTGTGACACACCCACAAGAGACAAGTCTTTAGAGACAGAAGTGGATTAGTGGTTGTCCACCACTGTGGGGTGGGGAAGGACTTGCGGAGTCACCACTGATGGGTACACAGGGTTTCTGTGGGGGAAATGAAAATGCTCTAACATTGATTATGGGGATGGCTAGCACAACTCTGGAAATATAATTTTAAAAAATCATTGAGTTGTGCACTTTGAAAGGATGGGTTTTCTGGCAGGTGAATTATGTCAGATGGACGAGGAAGAGGGAGCAGCATAAGGGGACGGGGGAGTGGCAGGGAGGAAGGGGAGAAGCAGGACAAGGGCAAGAACAGAGCGATAGAATATCCCAGTGAGCTCAAGGTGCTTGAGGAGGCTCCAGCAAAGCCCAGGCCATGGGGCTGGGAAGGGGTGAGGCCGGAGAGTGAGCAGGGGCTAGAAGTTCGCAGAGGACAGCATGTTAGTCCAAAGCAGGCTGCCAGCGACTTGCCATGTGAGCCATACAAATCAAGTGAAGTCGTGCACAAAGTGGGAGGGAGATCACTTTCTGAGTTGTAAAGAATCCGGGATATCGACCTGTATGAACCGCGCCAGTCGGTTTTCCTGCTGGGTCTAGCCAACAGAAGCCGCTGCTGGGGTATGAGACCAGGGTGTGTACTTCCCCGGCTCCCACCCTACCGGGCCACAGACCTCCGCCACCACCGAAGCCCCGATTCCCTGTCTGTCCCGTGAGAGAGTCTGCATCACTGCATGGTCGCTCTTGGTTTTCATAGGAATCAGTCATCCACCAGCACAGCTGATCAACACAGTCCTTTTAGTTCACGAAAATCTGCTTTCATAATCCCTAAAAACTCACTTTGTTAGTGCCTAGTCACACTGATCTTTGAAAAGTCAGTGGAACCCGGCAGCAGTAGCCTGAGATGATGACGCACAAAAAAGGAAGGATGGAGAGAGAGAAAGAAGCCACCTCTAGGTGCTACGGAGCCTGCTGACTTTGTGCTCAGCATTTTTCTGTGCGCTCGATGAGGCCGCAGTGCCTGCCCTCAATGTGCCTCCAGCCTTCCTCGGGGAGACGTGCCGTGCCAGAGGCCAGAACTGCGGAAGACCATCGTCCACAGGCGTATGGATAGCCCAGAAGTCAGGGTGTGGCCGGGCTCACTAGGCAAGCTTCAGAGAGGAGCCAAGATTCGAACTTGGCCTTTAAGGGACGCATTCATATTTTTTTCAATAACTGGAAGAAGCAAGGATCATTTAAGTGGGGAAAGGAACGGAGCAAAGCACAGGGGCAGTGACACATACAGCTCAGTCCGGGGACCGTGATGAGCAGGGACCTGCATCCCAAAGTTATGCAGAGTGAGGCTGCGCAGATACACTGCAGTTGATTGCTGGTGATGAAGGGAAGACAAGGATGGTATCAGGAGAGGGAGGAGAACTCTCTCTTAATGGCATGGATCAGTTCCATCCATGGGAGGAATGAATTGTTCTTGCAAAACTAGGTAGGACCAGCAAAGGATTTTCACTTTTCCTACCTGCAAGTCATTAAGCCCAGAATGAGTGTTTCTAAGGGCTTCCCAGTGCAGCTCCCTGGACAAGGGCCCCTGCCTGGTTGCATGGTTGGTGTCCCTAGAGACAGATGGACATCAGAGGCCTGTCTCTGCCAGGCCAATGGAGGCCACGTCACCACAGCCCGGAGTCGGAGAGGGTGCTTGTGCATACGATTCTGGGGATCTTAAATGGGACCTGCTATGCCAGCGAGCTTACCCGTGGATGTAGTCACCGAAATGTGCTCAAGAGTGTTCCCCCCAAGTTTTATCTGTAAGGGAGCAGCTTGGAAACATCCCATATTTCCACCAGAAGGAGACCGGAGTAATAAACTGAGGTACCTGCATATTAGAAAGAGGTAGATCTAAGTGTGCTATGATTTTTTTTTTTTTTAGGATTTTATCTATCTATCTATCTATTGGAAAGAGAGTGAAAGAGCAAGAGAGGGAGAGACAATCTGAAGCAGACCCCATGCTGAGCGCAGAGCCTGACGTGGGGTTCAGTCCCACAACCCCGAGTTTGTGACCTGAGCCAAAACCAAGAATCGGACACTTAACTGACCGAGGCACCCAGGTGCCCACCCAGGTGCCCCTAAGTGTGCTACAACTCTTAAGTAAAAAGAGCAAATGGCCAAACAGCATGACTCCATTCTCCTTTAATGAATATATGTATATGGGTGCGTGTCTATACACACATACAGATATTTATATATTTCTATATGCCCATATAAAGGGATGTACAGATATGCAAAATACTGTAATGGTTAAGAGCACTGGGGCACCTGGGTGGCTCAGTCGGTTAAGCCTCCGACTCTTGGTTTCAGCTCAGGTTGTGATCAGCAGCACGCCGGGCTTCGTGCTGAGTGTGGAGCCTACTTAAAATTCTCACTCTCCCTCTGCTTACCCCCTGCTCCCTTGTGCTCTCTCCCCCCAAATTTAAAATGAACAAATAAATAAATACAACTAACTACAGTTAACTCTTGCACAACATAAAGGTTAGAAGCGCTGACGCCCCGTGCAATGGAAAACCCATGCCCCACCCCGTGTAACTTTTGACTCTCCCAAAACTTAACTACTAATAGCTGCTGTTGACAGGAAGCCTTGCTCATAACATAAACAGTCAAATTAACATATATTTTGCACATTATAGGTATTATATACTGTATTCTTACAATAAAGTAAGCTAGAGAAATATAATTTAATTAGGAAAATTGTATGGGGTGCCTGGGTGGCTCAGTCATTAAGCGTCTGATTTCGGCTCAGGTCATGATATCAGGGTCCTAAGATCGAGCCCCGCATCAGACTCCCTGCTCCTGGGGGGCCTGTTCTCCCGTTCCCACTCCTTCCACTTATGTTTCCTTTCACACTGTGTCTCTCTCTGTCAAAAAATAAGTAAATAAACTCTTTATTTAAAAAATCATATTGAAAAAACATTGACAGTACTGTACGGTATTTTTTTTTAAATCTGCATATAGGTGGACCCATGCAGCTCAAACCTATGTTGTTCAAGGGTCAGCTGCATTTTTTTAATTAACATATAATATATTATTTGTTTCAGGGGTACAGGTCTGTGAATCATCAGCCTTACACAATTCACAGCACTCACCATGGCACATACCCTCCCCCAAGTCCATCACCCAGCCACCCTATCCCTCTCCCCCAACCCCCCAGAAACCCCCAGTTTGTTTCCTGAGATTAAGAATCTCTTATGGTTTGTCTCCCTCTCTGATTTCATCTTCATTTTTCCCTCCCTTCCCCTAAGATTCTCTGTCTTGTTTCTCAAATTCCACATATCAATGAGAACATATGACATGAGATCAAATAACAATGATAATTATCTTTCTCTGATTGACTTATTTCACTTAGCATCATACCCTCTAGTTCCTCCATGTCATTGCAAATGACAAGATTTCATTTTTGAGGGCTGCATAATATTCTATTGTATATATGTGTGTATATACCCCATCTTCTTTATCCATTCATCTGTTGATGGACATCTAGGCTCTTTCCATAGTTTGGCTATTGTGGACATTGCTACTATAAACACTGAGGTGCACATTCCCCAGTCAGCTGTATTTTTAAGAAACAAAGTCCACTACCCGCTCTGAGCCACTATCCTGCCCCTAAAATGTTTTTCCTCAAACTTGGCTCATAAAAAAACTTTCTCAAATGCTGGCTCAAAACCAAAGCTCATAGCTGAGGAGATTCATGGAAGTTTGCCTTTTAAAAAAAAGTCCCTGTTTCCACCCTGCACCCAGTGTGGTGGGGGCAGAGGGGGAAACATGGAACCTCAGGTCCTGCCTCCCTGGGCCACTGTGCTGTCCCCCCTGCTGTGCATGCAAAGGCAGGAAGCTGTGAACTGTGAGCCCCACTATAGCCGTGGATCAAGTCCCAGGCTCACTAGCTTCTTCCTATATCTGAGATGAGGACTCTTGGGTCCCCTCCTAAGAGGTCTCAATATTTAATTTAAGAAAATACCACTTTTTTGGCTCTTGCTATTTGCCCAAGTGTTGAGTTACAAATTCAAACGGCAGAGAAGGATATAGAAATAAAAGGAAAGCTCCCTCACTCCAGCCCTAAGCCTCCCAGAATATTTCCTGTGCATTTGCAGACACCATGTCTCTCCCCCTTATCCTATGTCCCCCGAGCCCATCACCATGCCCTGCACAGAGTAGGTGCTCATTTCAACTTGCTGGGTGACAGTGAATCTGTGAGGAAGCGAATAATGGTGGCAACCTCCCCACCTTTCCATCTTTGGTTTCAGGGCGCTGATGTTTTTTTTTTTCTTTTTCTTTTCTTTTTGAGAAAGAGAGAGACAGAGCACAAGCAGAGGGAGAGGCAGAGGGAGAAGCAGGCCCCCCACTGAGCTGGGAGCCCGATGTGGGGCTTGATCCCAGGACCAGAGATCATGACCTGAGCTGAAGGCAGATGCTTAACCATCTAAGCCACCCAGGCACCCCTTCAGGGTGCTGATTTTGACCGTGGAGTTCAGGTGGGACCAATAGTCAGTCCTAGCCCCTAAGAATCCTGGGGACAAAGGTGTCTGTGCTGAATCCTCCTAGAGGGAACACTGCTCTGGTCTGTGTCTTCAATCTTCATCTCTGTAGTTCATGCTTCCCATTTAGGAAGGTGGGTGCTGAGGAGAAGGTAGGGCAAGGGGATCAAAAAAACAGAAGCCTGGGGCACCTGGGTGGGTCAGTTCATTGGGCATCTGCCTGTCAGTTTCAGCTCAGGTCGTGAGCTCAGGGTCCTGGCATTGAGCCCTGTGTCAGGCTCTGCACTCAGCTAGGATTTTGCTTGAGAGTCTCTCTCTCCCTCTCCCTCTGTCCATCCCCCACTCACACTTGTGCTCTTTCTCGCTCTCTCTCTCAAATAAATAAATAAATCTTTTAAAAGATTTTTTCAAAATTTTTTCATTTGAGAGAGATAGTGAGAGCACAAGCAGGGAGGAGGGACCGAGGGAGAGGGAGAAGCAGGCTCCCTACTGAGCAGGGAGCCTGTGGGGCTTGATCCCAAGACTCTGGGATCATGACCTGAGCTAAAGGCAGATGCTTAACTGACTGAGCCACCCAGGTGCCCCAATAAATAAATCTTTTTTAAAAAAGAAAGGGGGTGCCTGGGTGGCTCAGTGGGTTAAGCCTCTGCCTTCAGCTCAGGTCATGATCTCAGGGTCCTGGGATCAAGCCCCGAATCGGGCTCTCTGCTCAGCAGGGAGCCTGCTTCCTCCTCTCTCTCTGCCTGCTTTTCTGCCTACTTGTGATCTCTCTCTCTCTCTCTGTCAAATAAATAAATAAAATCTTAGAAAGAAAGAAAGAAAGAAAGAACGAAAGAACGAAAGAGAGAGAGAAGGCTAGATCTGAGACACGTGAAAATGGAAGAGGCCATTTGGCAGCTGCGGGAAGGGACGACTCCCTTTGCCCCGTGCCCGGCTATTAGTGAACAGTTATCCGTGCCTCAGTGAGTGGTTACCAAGGCTATCAGTGAGTGGTCATCAGCGTTTCACTGAGTGGTTATCAGTGCCTCAGTGAGTGGTGATCAGCAGTTCAGTGAGTGGTTATCCTTGCTTCAGTGAGCGGTCATCAGTGCCTCCATGAGTGGCTGGTCATCAGTACCTCAGTGAGCGGTTGGTCATCAGTGCCTCAGTGAG
>NC_081564.1:12998691-13094459 GCF_022355385.1 Mustela nigripes
TCAGTGCCTCAGTGAGCGGTTGGTCATCAGTGCCTCAGTGAGCGGTTGGTCTTCAGTGCCTCAGTGAGCGGTTGGTCTTCAGTGCCGCAGTGAGTGGTTTGTCTTCAGTGCCTCAGTGAGCGGTTGGTCATCAGTGCCTCAGTGAACGGTTGGTCATCAGTGCCGCTGTGAGTGGATGGTCATCAGTACCTCAGTAAGTGGTTGGTCATCAGTACCTCAGTAAGTGGTTGGTCATCAGTACCTCAGTGAGTGGTCATCAGTACCTCGTGAGTGACTGGTCATCAGTACTTCAGTAAGTGGTTGGTTATCAGTACCTGAGCAGTACCTGAGGACCTGAGCAGTCCATCAGTACCTCAGTGAGTGGTCATCAGTGCCTCCATGACTGGTTGCTTGTCAGTGCCTAACTGAGTGGTGATCAGCAGTTCAATGAGTGGTTATCCTTGCTTCAGTGAGTATTTGGTTATCAGTTCTTCAGTGAGTGGTCATCAATGCCTCAGTGGGAGGTCATCAGTGCCTCAGTGGGGGTGTTCATCAATGCCTCCATGAGTGGCTGGTTATCAGTGCTTCAGTGACTGGCCATCCATGCCTCAGTGAGGGGTCATCAGTGCCTCAGTGAGTGGTTACCAAGTCTATCAGTGAGCAGTGATCAGTTCTATGGTGAGTGGCTACTGATTGTGTAAAGTCTGTGAGGAGAGAGCAGAGAACTGAGAGCTTCTGGCCACTATGAAATTATAGCAGGTGGACCTTGAGTGCACACTAACTGGACTTCCAGAAGGGTCGCACTGAGGGTTGGGAGGCAGCAAGGCAGCAGAGAACTGACACCAAGTCAAATGGGCAGACCCTTTCTACAGTAGTCTTGCTGGCTGTACCCCCATGTTATAACATGCATTTTTGACCCAATAATATCACTGCTAGGAACTTCACTTATTTTTTCTTCACAAAATTGCCCAAACAAGAATATACCTTGTTTATACTACCACCAAATGTGAAACAGCATAAATGTCCCTGGAGAGGGGAACAGATAAGTGAATCATAGTTTGTCCAACAGTGGAACACCATGCAGCCATTAAAAAGGATGATGAAACCTTTCTTTGTTGACATGGGAAGAGATCAGCAATCTATTTTTAGTGGAGAAAAAGCATATTACAGAACAACATGGACAGATGATCTCACTTATTTAAAATAGGGTATGTGTGTATGTGGGTGTGCGTGTACATCAAGGGATGTCTGACAAAGTGGTCCCCTAAAGCAGGGGTTGCAAATTTATATATACGCATGGATCCAGTGACGTGTGCCCAGAAGAGGTCAGGGTGAGCAAGAAAGTCTGTGTACCATCTAAAGGGGCTTCTGATACTCATCCATGGGAATACAGATCTTGTCAGATCTTTCCATTTGTTCGAGAAAAACTGGAAATTCAGGCTTCTTTAAGAAAGTACATGATTTTTCAGTGCAGCGGGGAGAGACACAGGAGCCGAACAAAACCCAGCTGCAGGCCAGATTTAGCCAGGAGACCACCAGGTTGGAACCATTGCCCAGACACTGGGATACCCTTAGATAGAGTCACTGGCATTGAAGGCCACTTCATCTTAACCCTCAATATCTATCTCTGTGCTTCAGTTTCACTGTCTGGAAACTAAGGGAGTTGGGTTAGGTGGTCTCTCAAGTCCTCTCTAGCCCTGGCTATATCTCTAGAATGGTGACCTTTTGGGTCATAGATGTTTTGAGGATTGGATCAAAACCTTAGTTTCTCTCTCAAGGAGGGAGAAATACGGGAGTATGACATCAACCAACTTTATGTGTAATTTTGGGGGGGGGGATTCCAAATTTCTTGAGGCTTCCCTCGAATTCATTCATTTATCTATTCATTCATTATTCATTCATTCATTCATAGTTACTGGATGCCTGCCCTATGCTAGTCACCATTCCCAGGCTGGGCTATAGTGATGGGCAAAGGAAACATGATTGGCACCATCATGGGACCTGGAAGCCAGTGTCACCCAGGTTGGGAAGTCCCGTCCTGGAGGTCAGTGGCTTAAGCAGGCTGCTGGTGAGCCACAAAGTAGGGGACACAACACTGGTAACTGCTTTAAACAAAAGGCTCTAAAAAGTCCCCTATGAGTTCCCACCGTACTATGAGTACAGACCCACAGACTAAATTTGATCTCAAATAATAACACATATCCCGGACTCCCATTTATCATTTTCTACCATTTTCTGAGCATCAGTGACATGTCCCACATTGCTCAGGAGGTAAAGGGACAGGGCGCCTGGGTGGCTCAGTTGGTTAAGCAACTGCCTTCAGCTCAGGTCATGATCCTGGAGTCCCAGGATCGAATCCCAGGATTGAGTCCCACATCGGGCTCCCAGCTCCAAGGGGAGTCTGCTTTACTCTCTGACCTTCTCCCCTCTCATGCTTTCTCTCACTGTCTCTCTCTCAAATAAATAAATAAAATCTTTAAAAAAAAAAAAAAAGGAAGAAGAAGAAGAAGAAGGTAAAGGGATAGTTGATAGGTGGCCAAATATCTGGACCTGATGGAAAAAGCCTGACTCCAGAGTTCACGTGACTTTCCACCAAGCTGTCCTGCCTCCACATAAAATGCAGGTGAATATGACAGTGACCAATGGTTAAAATTTCAGAATCAAGACTTAGGCCCCATGACGTGCCGCCTAAAACATTTTAAATCCGGGCTGTCTTTGAAAGCAGTACCTCTTCTTAAATCCATCCCGTTGCCCCTGACATATTCCCACACTTTGAAGACTACCCCCCACCTCCAAAGCTAAGTTTCCCTGTCTTCAGTAGGTTAGCATCCTTCAGGATTTATTAAGTACCATGTGCTAGGTTGAAGAATGTCAGATGTACACGGTGCCTGGCTGTACCATGGTGATAGGCAGAGGCCGGCAGTCAGGGAAGATTCTCCAAGCTCTTAGTAATATTGCTCGGACTTGGAGTTCCTCCCCGACATCGGGATGGGTGTGCAAGGAGTCCTCTGCATTCCCAGGCCCTCCAGGAATAGCCAGAGGTATGATCCACAAAGAACATTCCCCACAAAATACCACAGATTGAGCTGAGGATGATAACATCCGACTCCAGAAGTCAGTGACATGACTGAGATATGGGAATGAGGGGCAGCGTTTATCCAGAAAGCCCTTCTGGACCTTTACTACATTTTATGCCCTTTAGACAACGGTTACAATGAAAGAATGTTCACATATGCTTTGATAGCAAAGTTCCACTTGGAGGCATTTTTAAGAAAATCATCCATGGGGGCACCTGGGTGGCTCAGTGGGTTAAGCCTCTGCCTTCGGCTCAGGTCAGGATCCCAGGGTCCTGGGACCGAGCTCTGTATCGGGTTCCCTGCTCAGCGGGAAACCTGCTTTGCCGTCTGCACCCCGACTCGTGTCCCCACTCAAAAAAATAAATAAAATCTAAAAAAAAAAAAACCAAAAACCCCAAAAACAAAAAACCACACACACCAGAAAATCGTCCATGATGTTCCCAGAGTTATACACAAAGACGTTCCTCTTCATGTTGGAAATGATCTAAATGTCCAGCAGTAGTGGATTGGGAAGGTAAATGTTGGAACAGCCAAATAATGAAATAGCGAGCAACCTCTAAGGGTGTCATAGCGAGCAACCTCTAAGGGTGTCATAGAAAATATCACAATGAGTGGAGAAATGTCTGTGCTGAAAAGGAGAAGTCAGGCTATAGAGAATAAATATCTAGAGAGAGTCATTCCATTTGTTAAAGCTCCCATCAGTCCATTTTTGAAAATGGAAAGAAGCCTCTCAAAATGTTCATAGTGAGTAGTAAGATAAAAAACAATTCACAAAATTGTCTTTTATTCAGCATTTTCCAAATATTTAATAAGGAAATTGTAATATTGTTTGCAATCAAGAAAAAGCTATTTAAAAAGGGGGGTGTGTCCCATAAATTTTCCCAATGCAATTTAATTCCATCTTGCCCAAGTCTGTGGTCTGCAGAACAAAGGTCCAGGATGGCAACACTCTGTGGGGGCAGCCAATTTTCTCCCCATAGGAAGGTAAAGGAGATCTCTCCTTCCCTGGGCATTTAGCAGTAATAAAAGAATGCATCTCACTGACAGAGTTAAAACAGAGACACCCCCTCCCATAGCAGGACAACAGTTTCGGGCAGGAAAGAGACAGGGAGATGAGGCTAAGTTGAAAGGTGACATTTCTTAAAGTGCTAGAAATCCAGCCAACATCCACAACATTCTGAGGCTCCTGAGGGCTGGGCATCTGTGAACTGGTGCAGGAATCAGGACCTCTCAGACCCTGGCAGCAGGAGAACTTGTTCATTTGCACAGAGAGGCTGCGGTGAGAGTCAGAGCCCGGGTCTCCAGCTCCCGAAGTCTAGAAGCCTCTGAGCCGGGAGCTGGGACTAGTTCATCCCTATTTCCCTGCATCCCAGCACCCGGCTCGTAGCTGGTGCTCAGTGCATCGTGCAACTACATGACAAGGAGCAGAGTCCTCCCTACTGTGTCACATCTAATTCTCCCCCTCCCCCCTGCAAAGCACCTGCTCATTCACTATCTGCACTTGTGAATCCCGTTACTGACGAAAGCCTCTCTGAGCTTGGTTTTCTCACCCCCTACTTCCTGTTGAACTTGGAACCAACTTGGGCTCTGTGCCACGGCCTCATGTAGCCACTCCCTGCCTCTCAGACTTCTTCTTCCCCAAGTTCATGTGGCTTTAGCCACACTCCTCGGGTTTCTTTCTTACTCAGACACACGGAGCAAAATCTCACCTCCCAGACCACTGGTCTTCCTATATGTCCCCCAGAACGCCCTTCTTGCAAGCCTTCACGACCAGCTCCTTCTTGTCAATCAAGTCACGGGTCCCCTGGCTCCTCCTGAAAGTACCCATCCCTAACCACTCATGTAGGTGAGGAGTCCCCTGGGCTCTCTATTACACTGCCTTCCTGGAATACCTTCAGAGTCCTTGGCACTTCCTGAAATTATCTTTGTGTCAGATTGTGTGGTCCAAAAATGGCCACATTATCTCCTATCCCACGTGCTATGCCAGAACCTTGCCACTGGCTCCCAGGGAGAGGTCTTCATTCCATTCCCCTGGAACACGCGCCGGTTGGTGACTTCTTTCTAACCTAAACGACTTCTGAAGCCGGGTCAGAAGAGGCCAAGTGGCTTCCACCTTTGTCCCCTGGAAGCTTGGTCTTGGGGCTCTTTGTCACCAGGTCAGAATCTAACCACGGTGAGGCCGCCATGTTGTGGAAAAGCCTGGGCCACAGAGGAAATGAATGCCAATTCCCCACGCCCTCCTCCCCATGCCCAGCATGATTCCAGCCCCCACCCAGCCTGGAGCAGAGACAGGTCACCCCTATGCCATGTCCGAATCCCTAATGCACAGAATGTGTAAGCATAATCAGACAATTGTTTTAGGCCATGAGGATTTGGAGTAACTAGTTACAGAGCAACAGTAACCAGAACAATCTGTATTAACTTATCATCGGTCTTTTCCCACTAAAATGTACACGAGGGCAGGGCCTTCTATGTCATGGTCCTTCCTGTGACCACCACAGTGCCCTTCACCTAGTAGGTCCTCCAAAGCGATTATTGAGTAAGTGAAAGAAGCTGAATTTGGGGTTACCTATCTTGCATAGTTTCTGACTGATACATCTATCCATTACATAATCATTGCACACCTACTATGCGACAAGCAAGTCACACGCGGTGGGGCATTCCATTGTTCCCATGAAATCCTATCACACTTAACACTGGTGACCAGAGGGAAAACAGAAGTCCCCACATCCCCCCTCTTCCCCCCAGTATAGGTCTGAAAAGCTGCCTGTCAAAAACCAGAGGTTGCCAAATCCACGCAGCCCACATCTGGGGGTGTATTTAATTATCCCCGGGTGCAGCTGTTTTTACACTGACAGCTCAGTCACTTGTGCCCTGGCCTCTTGCTAGGCAAGCGGGTGACTCCAGACAGGGACCATGTGGTGGGCAGGCTGCCAAGGTCCTGCACATCTGGCCCCTTCCCGGGGGGTACCTCCCCAACAGCTGTCTCCTTCCTTTTGGAGTGCTCCCTCCCCTGGTCTAGGCTTTCAGGCTCTAGAAGTAATCCTGGCAGGGGTGCAGTAGGCTGGGTGGGAGGCTAGAGGGATGAGCCTCCGGGTTTAACTACTTAGTCCCCTAAGTACCTGCCAAGAACCAGTTAGCATGTCTGGCCGGCAGGCCAGGCCTTCATTAATTCATTAAAGCAGGCTGCTGCTGGCCCGCTGTCTTCCTTGTCGCCTCCTGGGCCTGCAGAGTCCTCTTCCTCCCCTTCTTCTTGGTCCCAAGGCAAGATTCTGTCCACCAGTGCCCCTTTCTCCCAGCCAGATTCCCTGGCTGTATTCTCTTTCCCTCCCTGCCCCCTCCCAAGGCACAGTTCTCCCTCTCCCCGCCCCTGCCAGCCAGTGCTCACCAGAAAGCATCTTTTGTTCCCTCTCCTGCATCTTTGCTGCTCAGTGACGGGTTAAATCACACCCATCTTCCTCTTGGCCTCCTCTGCCTCCAAGGAGCCTCCCCTGAGGCTCTCGCAGAAAGGGAATCTCGCTAGTGCAAGAATTCACAGCTCATCACCCCCTCTGCTTGCTGTCCTGAGTCTCCTCCTCCCCTGCACCCCCCAAGTCATCTGGGAGGGGCTGTGTGCCCCAATTTCTGATGTTGCCACCAGTCCTTTGGGACGCAAGTGAACCCTCTCTGCCTCAGTTTCCTCTTTGAAATAATAAGAATGGCATTATCCATTTCGTAACAGCCTCTGATGGGTGAGCTAAGTGCCAGGCACTGCACTGGGCACTTTAAATGGATGCTCTCCGATCAGGCTTCCAACAATCCTAGAAGAGGTACAGCTCCAGTTTAGGCTCAGAAAGGTTATGGTTCTTACCCAAGGTCACATTGCCCGCAAGTTTCTAGGCTGGGACTTAAATCCAGTCCCATCTGATTCCTAAAGTCATGCTTTCCCACTGTGCCACCCTGGCCGGGCTGGCCCTGATTCCCCAAGAAGACATGTAGGGATGGTGGGGAACTGCCCCCCCAACAGTGCTCTGGGAAAGGAAACTATTAAATGCACAATCATAAGCATGATAGCTCACATTTGTATCTGCTTCTTGTGCATTTGGCACTGTTCTAGAACGCTCTGGATGTGAATTCATTTCACCCTCGTGACAACACCTTTGCCATAAAGTACTATTATTGTCCCCCACTTAAAATATGGGGAACAGTTAGTAACAGGTGTGTGTGTGTTTAGTTAATGATGACTTCTGAAAGATGCATTGCTGGCTCACAGATGAGGCTCAGGACAAGTTTGTTGACACTGTTGTCCACATGGCCAAGCTCACCCTTAAGGCCTAAGAGAAGAATTTCCTGCCCTATTTGGCTGACTCAGCGCCCCCGGCCCCGGAATACTGAAGGTTTCCTACAAGAATTCTCACTTCTCTAGGATAGGAAGGGTGGAGAGGACCACACATGGAACTCAACAAACTGTCTTTCTCCTGTGGATTTTCTTTCACTTCTTCCTAAGTTTCGGGAGAGCCTAGGGGAAACCTGGGTTCCCCCCAATTAAGTCAAACGCACTCGCAAGGCCCGAGCTGTAGGCAGTAGGCGGCGGGAAAAGAACTCGAGTTTCTGGCATAGGGACCGAGGTTGGGACCCCAAGGCCGGCGAACCCCCGGATGGAAGCTCAGGAATCGGGTGGTCCACAAATCGATCGGTGTCCCCAGGGAGTGAGGCCCGGCGCTGCAGGAAAGCTGAGCCGGGCTTCCTGGGGTTAGGGCACCCGAGGAGGGAGAACTCTGGAGGGTGTGGTTGCAGGGGACATCAGGCGGGAGGAAGAGGAACCCAGGAGTGGCCTGGAGTCCAGAAGCAGCCCGGAACTCTGGGGCAGAAGCGAAGTGAGGAGGGGGTCATAAACCCTACGCCGACAATGACCAATTACCTGGCGACGCCGCCCAGCCAAACTGCCATCGGACCCCTCCCCTGCCCGCGTAGAATCCCTGCCTCCCCGCTCCTCCCCCGGCCCCGGGCGCGGAGAGGCACCCCGGGTCCTCCCCGCGAGCCCTACCCGAGGTCTCCCGCCCCCTCCCGGCCGGCAGCCTCCTCCCGCGGCGCTGGAGAACCCCCAGCCCTGACGAGCCCTCGGCCAGTGAGCCCCCGCGGCGGGCGCCCAGCTTGCCGCACCGCCCGGTCCCGGGAAGGGAGCGCTCTCCCAGCCTGCCTGGACCGCAAAGACCGCAGGAAGCCCTGGCCTGGCCCTCCTACTGGGTTCCTCTCGCGTGCATCCTGCTTCTAATTCACATTCCCACTATCTTTTGCAACTTGTTCTCCAGGCAGTTTCTCTTACTCTCCAGCTTCCCCCATCTTCCCTTTCCTGGTCTCGCCGCCCGCTTTTTCTTTCCCTCTCCTTCCACTTTCTTTCCGCCTTTCCCCAAATTCCAGGCTTTGGGCTTCGCGTCTTCCTCTGGACTTCCTTTTCCTGACCCCCTCCCTGCCCCGTCCAAAATATAGTTCCTGCCCCGGGGATTTGGCAGCCCCAGCCTGGCCCCTTCCGACCCGAGGGCAGCCCCTCTCCCCCGATGGGGAGTGGCGGGTGGGACCTCCGGGAGCCGGGCAGAGAGCGCCCCGAAGCACGCACCTCTCCTCGCCAGCGCCCGGGTTGCGCCGGCCCACGCGACATCTGTCGCCCGCGCTCCCGGCTCACACCCTGCGCACCCCCGCAGCTCCCCGGGCGCTGCCACCCCCCACGCTCCGGCTGCCGCCTCTCCCCGCGGGCGCAGTGCCAGCTTCTCAGGGTGTCGGCGCACGACAGGGCTCCGCCAGGGCAGAACGCTGGGCATCTGTGGGTCGTGGCACCCCCCACGAAGGCTTTCTCACCTTCGACCTTCACCTTCCAGCCCTAGATCCACCTGTGGTGGGACTCAAGCTGATTTTCTCTCCTTCCCCATTCTCCGCAGTTCTACTCTGTTCCAGAATCTGAGAAGACAATCCCTTACACGTTTGGTCCCCTAGGCGCACAGCTAGTGCTCAAAAATTCCCCAGCCCCAAGGGCCTAGTGCACAGAAGATGCTTAGTACCTTTCTCCCACTGGTACCAAACAGTGGGCGCTCAACACTCATTCCCCACTCCCACCAGCGCGCCGCGCCTAGCATGCTGCAAGCTTTCAAACATTCCCTCCCTAAATATTTACGGCCTAGCACCCAGAAGGAGTTCAATAAATGCTCTTTTATGAAGACTTCCCTTTGGGGTTTCCCTAACAGCCTCCGATCCCAGCCTACTTTGGGGGCATCCTTCTCCATCTCAGCTTCAGCCTTCTGGTGAAAAGGAGGCCGAGCTCCTTAAACGGGACACCTCGTTGCAGAAAGAGTGAAGAAGTTGGCAAAGCAGAGAAAAACTGCAAAGTGCGCGGGGCCGTAGAGGAAAGAGCTCCACCGGAAACCTGGAGGAGGAGGCGTCCAGAGAAGCGCACCGGGAGGACCGAGGGATTGCCACTTAAGGAGAACAGGGTTCGGAGACTGGCGACTTAGGACAGCAGACGGCTTGGAAGAGGACGGGGGACTTGCCTTGAACCCGCGACAGACTGTAATTCTTTGGCGTGGCGGGTAACTACGTCCTCGTTGCAAACACACTTTTTACTTGCGCTGTGTGTTTACTTGAGCGCTGGTGGGCATTATGGAGGCTAAAGTCCCCGCCGCCAAGCCATCCCACTAGGAGAGTGGCGAGATGCGCTTAAGGAGTCGAGAAAAGAAGACAGAACCGACCCGACCCTTAGAAGGAGAGATGGGAGCTGGAGGGGAGAAGGCTGGCGAGAGAAGAGAGCAGGGGAAAAAAGAGATGGGAAGAAGAGAAAGCAAACTTGGTCTCTCTGGCGCTCCTAGCCTGCCGGGTAGGACCAGTCCCCAGCCGCCGCGCCCCGGCGCGCGCTCGCGTACCTGTTGCTCTCTCCGGCTGGGTCTCGGCTCCGGCCCCACCAAGAAGCCCCGCGTTCCTACAAGTTCCGCCTGCCGAGCAGCCAGGCCGCCAGCGCCGCCACCTGCGCGGCCGCGCACAGCCAGGGCCAGTAGGTGGGGAGCGCGCCGGGCGCCGGCGCCCTCCGGCTCCGCGCGCGGCGCCGCCACATGGTGCGCTGGTGCAGCTCGTCGCCGAGCGCCTTGAGCCGAGCGGCGGTGAGCTGCGCGGCGGACGAGCGCAGACCCAGGCGGCCCGCGCTGCAGGCGCACACCGCCGGGGGCCCGCGGCCGCGGTGCAGGGGGCACGGACACATGACCGCTCGCCTCGCTCCCTCCCCGCGCTCGGGCCGCCCCTCGCCTCCGCTCCCTCCGGCCTCTGCGCCTGCCTCCGCCGCGCTCCAGCCGCCGGGGGCCTCCCCTGGACACCAAGTTTCTCCTTGTGTTGTGCGTTTGTTGTGCTGACGGCGCTATTATTAATTAAAGTGTCACATGGTGGAGGGGGGCGGGGAGGGCGCGGGGAGGGGGGTTACATCATCCGGCCCCCGGGGGGGGGGGCTGCAGGCAGAAGAAACCGAGAGGTAACTTTTAACCCTAGCGGCGCCGGCAGCGAGAGGGCGCGCGTTGGAGAGAGGAGGAGCACGGCGCGCTGGGACGCGACCAGGCCCCCGCCGCCGAGGTCCCGGGCTTGGGGGTCGCGTGGGACCCCCGCGGAGGCGGAGAGCGCGAGGGCAGGCCTTCTCGTTCTCTTTTTCCTGAATTCCGCTCCGCTTCCGATTTGGCGAGGGAAGCAGGCTTGTTTGCGTTTGGGATGAAGCTCATATCGAATTCGGCTGCATTATTCAAAAATATTCCGAAGCTATTGTTTTGTTTGGGGGAGGGGGGTTGGCTGAAAATCTCATGAGAGAGCCAGATTCAACCCAACTTGCCCACTTTCAGGTCTGACTCGGCACCTATAGGCTTCGGATTTGAACGACACACGCCCCCACCCCACTCGCGGTTTCCCCGCCAGACCCTAACGCACCCCCAGAGCCTCTAGAACGCTTGATGGAGGCGGGGCGGGGGGGGGGGGGTTAAAAGGGTCGGTCCCTAGCCGCAGAGGCGCGCACCCGAAAGGCTCTCGCAAGGGGTTTTCTGGAAGGTAACTTATTTTTGTCTGCTTCCTTGTGGATATTGTTCTCCTGCCGGGTTACAGTTTCTAGCGGCGATCCCGATTTATTGCGCAGTGGAGACCCTGAGGGGCCGACGAGGAGGTGGGGCTCAGGGGACTTTAGACAGGAAAGGCTGGAGTTGTCCCTGCTTAGTGAAGCTACAGATGGGCAAGGGACACTCGGGGTTTGGGGGGAGATAAGGATCCCTTCTTGGATCTTAAATTTAATGGCATTCAGATAACTTTGGGATTCAGAAAACTAGAGGAGCCAGAAGTGGCTCCAAGCCACCAGTCTGGGACCTGATGTGGAAACTTTGTCTCCTTCCCCCGGGCTGCCAAGGCCTGAGTCCTCTGGTCTCTTGGAAAACATTCTCAAGACGACGAACGTCGAACATCGTTAGGATTTGCATTTGTCACGAGGACAGATTTCCCCTTGGCCTTCCCCCCACGGTCAGCTGTCAGACCCCAGCTCCACAGTGTGATGGTGGTGGGCCCTGCCCTCCTAGCCTCCCCAACGGGCATCACTTACCTTCTGAGTGCCTTCTATGCACCTTACTGGGCTCTGGTCCCTGCCTGGCTGCCTTAAGGAAATCCCCCAACACTTGGGGGCACGGGCTATTATTACCTCGTTTTAAGATGAAGAAACTGAGACTCGGGGAGGTAAGGCCTCTTGCCCAAGTTCACCGAGTTAGTGAAGAGGGAACTTGGATCTAAACTAGGGCAGCACGCTGTAGACTGTGAACGCTTAACCACGGTTTTATACTGCCCCCTGTAATCTGGGAATAATAATACCTCCCTCCCACGATTGGGGCAGAGATTAAATGAGAGAAATGTATGCCAAGCACCTGGCATGCAGGGGGCCCTGGATAAACCTTGGTTCCCTTTGCTTCTGGCCAGAACCACTTCCTCAGTCTCCTGGGACTCACCTCCTTAATCCCCGCTAGTCTTTGCAGAGGGGACGTGATCCATTGCCTGGTGTAGTGTTCCAAGAACGAAGATACAGTGTCTATTTGAAAAGCCCTTTGGATTTAAATGGAACAATTCCCTCCCCCACCTTTTTAATCTGCACGCTTTTAACGGCTCACTTCATGGACATTAATTTTAATGGGACGATTATTACTCTGTTTGGAAGCCTGCCCCTCGAATTGCTAGGCTCACAAGGTGGCGCTGGGTTGGGTCCCAGCCGCTTGGATGTTTTCTGTAGCAAAAAGAGTGCAGCCTTGGATGTGGGGATGTGTCACTCAGCAGAGGAAAAAGAGATGGTGATGGAAAGTGGAGAAAAGAGAAGACACCCCCCCCCATACTCTGCCTCTGATGGTCCTTAATCTGCTCAGACTGGAGTTTTGGGCCCTCTCCCCTCCATTCAGTAACTGGGGAACTGGGCCTTGAGATGAGACTTTTTGGAGCCTCCACTTCCTCATCTGTAAAGTGAAAATATACCTACCTTATGAGAGTTAAATGAGATCATACTGGTAAAGCTCTCAGCACAGTGTCCGGTCCATCATTAGCATTTAATAAATGTTGGTTACTATTAATACTTTAAAGTAGATCATGTAGTCACTAAACAGTCTGCTTTGGAGAATGTTAGAGGACCTGCACCCTCAATAATATATGATTGCCCTATTGCCAATTGGCCGTTCCGTCACTGACATTAGTGTTGTCCAGAAAAAGCGAATTCTTCGGGAGTAACACAACACCCTCCTCACACTCCAGTAAAATGAGTTTTTACTTTTAATGTTCAACTTAATAAACACTTACGTTGAGTCTGCTTTGTACCAGACACTGTTGTAAGTCCTTGGCTATATTAACTCAGTTAACCCTCCTAACAACCGAATGTAATAGGACGGGTATTATTATTAGTCCAGTACTACAGATGAACAAATGGAGGCAGATTTAAAAGAACTTATCCAAGGTCACATAGCTGTCTGGCCCCGCGGTTTGTTCTCATTAGCATGATGTGACCACTGGGCACTGGGGAAGAGGGAGAGAGGCTATTACGGGATGAACTGTGTCTCCCCATGATTCCTACGTGGAAGCCCTAAGCCCCAGGACCTCAGAATGACTATTTTAGGAGACAGGGCTTTTAAAGAGGCAATTAAGGTTGCCTTAATTAATTAAGGGTGGGGTCCTAATCCAATATGACTGGTGTCCTTATGAAAAGAGGGAGAGACACCAGGGCTGCAAGGAGGTGGCCTTTTGCATCCACGAGGAGACGCTTTAAGAGAAACCAACCCTGCCAATTCCTTGAGAGTTTTGTTATTATCTAAGAAAATAAATTTCTGTTGTTTAAGCCCACCCAGTGTTGTGGCCCTTTGCTATGGCTGCCCTAGCCAATGAATACGGAGACAATGAGGGGGACAGAATGTCCCAAAAGGAAGTTAGAGGCAGATACTTACCAGACCTGGCCACTTTGACTGCTAGGTGTATGCTTTGTACCTTTTTCTGGATTTTTAAAAAAAGATTTTATTTATTTATTTATTTGAGAGAGAGAGAGACAGAGCACAAGTGGGGAGGAAAAGGAGAATCAGGTTCCCCGCTGATCAGGGAGCCTGAATCCCAGGCTGGATCCCAGGACCCTGGGATCATGACCTGAGCTGGAGGCAGACGCTTAAGGTGACTGAGCCACCCGGGTACCCCTTTTTCTGGGTTCGTGAGAAGGACCGAGTTCTAGGACCATTGACTTATTCCCTCCTTCCTCTGCCATGTGCTGCTGGAAACCTTTAAGGGAAGACGGGTTTTAGGATGATTTGAGAAATAGCTCATGAAATCCAGCTGGTCCCTTTATTCAGATAAAACTTTCCCTACCAGATGCAAGGATGTGCAGCCTCTCTCTCTCACAAAGAAATAAGACAGCTTTTTCTCGTCCATGAAATTTTCCTGTGGTGTCCCAGTGCTGAGCACTGGGCTTAGCACATAGCAGGTGTTCAGCAAATATTCGTTGAAAGAGAAACTTTTAAAATGAGTGAATGAATAAATCCTGATTTGTCTCTTTCAGACCTACACAATATAGAATTATCATCAAGAATATACAAAAATTTCCTGTCCCAAATCATTCCCTTACCTCCTACAGAAATCAATACTCAAGTGTTTTGAGCGTGGGGGTGGGGGGGGGTATTTTTTTCTTTAATTAAAACAATACCTATCCTGGTATTTGAGACTGAGTGAACCTTTCCTTATGGTGTTTTAATTCGTGTGGCTTGGTGAAGTGGTAAATGAATGAACAGCTGTTGCCTCCTCCAAACAGCTGTGTTTCCTGAAGCCATGTGTTCATGCCAGGGCTGGATTTGATGCCAGGAGGCGGTTTGGTGAACAACAGAGTTCTTGAATCAAAGTCAGAGTTACAGCAGAGTGGTTTGATGCTCTGAGCCAGAGTGATCGGAGTTTGAGCCCTAGCCCCACCATGCAATAGCTGGGTGCTTTAGGCGTATTTTTCAGCTCTTTGAGCCTCCACTTTCTCATCTGTAAAATAGGAATAATTATCATAGTTTCTACCTCATGGGGTTGCTGTGAGGATTAAAAGAGAATTATCAAGTGTTTAGCACTCAATAAATATTAGTTATGGTCCTAGTTATTCTATCGGGATTATTAAGCATCCACTTAAGAAACAGAGCTGGGACCCTGACCCAAGCCTACTGGGAAAACAAGAGGTTTCAGATTTCAGTCGAGTCCAATATTCAATTACATCACAGTTATTCCCAGGGAAGTTCCCTCCATCCAGTAGACCCAGAGCAGGACAGCTCTTGTCTCTCACATTTGTCCTTTTTTTCCACCCTCTGATACCTGAAAAGATGGGATAGCCTCTTCTCCAGGGATCTCCTTATTATTCATTTGATACCTCTCCCTTATGGATATTTTTGTTGTGAGTAAAGAGGGAACAGCATATAAATGTCCACAGCAGGGGAGAAAAAAATTAACCAGTCCATAATTATAGTCTCATCAATACTTTAAGTGTAAAGGGTAAACCTCACTTAAATAAAACCTAATGCCTTGATTACTGGAGTCACAAGAGATAGGGTTGATTAAAGCCGCTCTCCTGCTGTGAAAATTCAGACATATTGTCCTTTGCTCAGGCAATCATCACTTTATTGAAGGCAAGTGAGCTTAGTTTAAACAAGTGAATCGCTAGACTTGAAATTATAGTGTTGAGAGGGTAAATGAGGGTAAATGCTGGAGAACAATTTGGCAAACATGGAAACGCTGAATATGAACACGCCCGGTGACCAGGTGATTCCATTTCCAGCTATTTGTAGATGACTGCTTCTCAACCAGAAACAATGTTGCTCCCCAGGAGACATTTGGCACTGCCTGGAGACAATTTTTTGATTATCAAAACTGAAGGGTGCTATGATCTAAGGGGTAGAGGCTAGGGATCCTGCTTACCATCCCACAATGCTCAGACCACAAATAATTATCTGTCCCCAAAAGTCAGTAGTGCCGAGTGTGCGAAACCCTGCCCTAGATATATTAGTTAGTATACATTTGGTACAAATAACAGAAAATCCAACTGGTAGAGTCTTAAATCACAAGGATTTGTATTATTTGCTTGACAACAAGTCCAGAACAGGGTTTGGCAAACTATGGTATGTGCAACAGTGGCCCACTGCCTGTTTCTGTAATAATATTATTGAAACACAGTCATGCTCATTCATTTATGCATTACTTCTGGCTGCTTTTGTGCTACAACGGCAGAGTTAAATAGTTGCAACAGAAATGGTATGGCCTGCAAAGTCTAAAGTATTACCATCTGGCCCTGTGTGGAAAAAAGTGTGTCAGCCCCTGATCCAGAGAAAGGCAAGCTCAGGGTTGGGTTTGTAGTGCAAATTTTCATTAAGAATCAGGCTCTGCCTATGCTCCTGCTCTTCTGTTCTCAGTATATTGATTTTAGTCCTCGGGCTTATTTGTCTCCTGGAAGCAAGATGGCTGCCACAGCTCCAGATATCACATGCGTACCGGGCTGAATAGTGTCTTCACAAGTTCTCACAAGTTCATCTCTACTTGAAAGCTATGAATTCAACCTGAATGGAAGATAGGAACTTTGGAAGCGTGAACAAGTTAAGATAAGGTCATACGGAATTGGGATTGGGGGGGTACCTAATCCAATGACTGCTTTCCTTATAAGATGGAAATTTGTACAGACATGGAGGGGAAATGGCTACATAAAGATGGAGCTGGAGTTATGCTAGCGCAAACCAAGGAACACCAAGGAATGCTGGAAACCACCAGAAGCTACGAGAGAAGCAAGGAAAGATTCCCTAGAGCCATTGGAGGCATAGCACACTGTTTCATGATCCAGCATGGCCACCACACTTCTACATTCCCAGAATTACCATTTAACACCTTCACGTACATTTTGCTGGCCAGAATAACCTAGTCACATGGCCACATCTAGCTACATGGGATGCTGGGAAATGTAGTCTTTTAGGTAGGCAGCAATATAGCTAGCTAATATGTATGAGAATTCTATTACTAAGAAGAAAGGAAAGAACAGATGGTAGCTGAATGTCTCTGTCTCACCACAATTGCCTTGGACCCGGGAATTGGGAAACTATGGCCTACAGGTCAAATTCAGCTTTCCGTCTGTTTTTTTGTTTGTTTGTTTAGTAATTTTTAAAAATAATATTTTATTTATTTATTTGACAGAGATCACAAGTAGGCAGAGAGGCAGAGAGAGAGGAGGAAACAGGCTCCCCGCAGAGCAGAGAGCCCGATGTGGGGCTCGATCCCAGGATCCTAAGATCATGACCTGAGTTGAAGGCAGAGGCTTTAACCCACTGAGCCACCCAGGTGCCCCTTTTTTAGTAATTTTTTAAAAAGATTTATTTATTTATTTTAGAGAGAGAGTGCACACAAGCAGGGGATGGGGTAGACAGAGAGAGAGAATCCTGAGGCAGAATCCCTGCTGAGCAAGGAGCCAGACTCGGGGCTCGATACCAGAACCTTGAGATCATGACCTAAAATGAACTCAAGAGTCAGTCGCTTAACCAAGTAAGCCACCCAGGTGCCCCATCTTTTTTTTTTTTTTAATGAAATGTGTATTGAATAATTATAATAATTATTCACATACAGCTATAGAAATGATATGGAAAGATCCCTTCCACACTTTGCCCAGCATCCCCCAATGGTAATATATGGCAAAACTCAAGCTTAATAACATAGCAAGGATATTGACATTGATATAATCTACCAAGCTTATTTCAGATTTCCTGTTTTACTTGTGTTTGTATGTTTATACATGTGTGCATGTGTTAAGTTCTATACAATTTAATCACCTGTGTAGGTTCATGTATCCATCACCACTGTAAAGATACTGATTGCCTGGTATGGTTGGACCATAATTTATTAAATCAGTCATCAAGGAACATCTGGGTTGTTTCCAGTTTGGGGTAGGGGAAATAAAACTACTATGAACATTAATGTACAGGTCTTTGTGTGAACATTAAGTTTTCATTTTTCTGGGATAAATGCCCAGGAATGCTATTATTGGGTCATATGATAGATATATGTCTAGTTTCCTAAGAAACTACCAACCTTTCCACAGTGGCTGTACCATTTTACATTCCCACCAGCACTGGTTAAGTGATCTCAGTTTCTCTGCATTCTTTCAGCATTTGGTGTTGTCAGTATTTTTTATTTTAGACATTCTGATAGGTTTTCAGTGATACCTCATTGTGGTTTTAATTTGCTTTTGCCTAATGGCATATGATGTTGCCCATTTTTACATAATCTTTTTTGCTATTTGTATGTCTTCATTGGTTAATCCATTTTTTGTAAATAAAGTT
This sequence comes from Mustela nigripes, assembly GCF_022355385.1. Lineage (NCBI taxonomy): Eukaryota > Metazoa > Chordata > Mammalia > Carnivora > Mustelidae > Mustela > Mustela nigripes. The sequence continues at coordinate 13,016,582 of NC_081564.1, forward strand.
TTATTGGAAAACACTCATCCATTTATGTATCATCTGTGTCTGGTTTTACATTCTAACAGCATAATTGAGCCCATGTGACAGAAACTGTATGACTTGTGAACCTAGAATATTTATTATTTTGCCTTTACAGAAAAATGTTGCCAACCTCTGCCTTCAACAAATTATGATTTATTTCTCGTGGCTGGGCACAAAATATTCAAGCGTAATCAGGACTTTATTAGCAAGGAAGGAGGAGGAAATGACAGTATCTGCTGCACTAAAGAAAGTCGCCCAGTGATGCTTAAAGATGCTCACTGCCACATTGTTTGAAATAAGCAAAGTTTGGAAGCAACAAAAATATCCCCCAAAAGGAGAGTGGGTAAATGAAATGTGGTTTATTCTTACTATGGAATACTCAATACACATGTATTTCAAAAATGTAAGATTGAGTATCACTCTCAACGCTTAGGAAATTCCAAGGGCTGGGGAGCTGTGAACCAGGAACTGTGAAGGAAGACCAAATATATATTAGAAATATATTTTGATCAAATATATATTTTTCTTATAAATCACATCACATCATGGTGTTATAGTTCCTTTAACACATTGTTGGATTTGATTTGCTAACATTTTGTTGAGGACTTTTTTCTCTATGTTCATGAGAGGCATTAATCTGTGGTTTTCTTTTCTGGTGATGATTTTTGGTTTTGATATTAGGGTAATTCTGCTCTCACAGAAAAAGTAAAAACCAAAAAAAATTCCCTCTACTTATATCCTCTAAAATAGATTGGGAAGAATTGGTATAATTTATTCCTCAATGGTATGGTAGAATTCACTAGTGAACCCATTTGGGCCCAGTGCTTTCTGTTCTGGAAGGTTAATTATTTATTCAATTTCTTTAATAGATATTAAATAATCTGTTTCTTCTAGAGTGAGTTTTGGCAGATGGTACCTTTCAAGGAATTGGTCTATCTCATCTATTATCAAATTTGTGGGCATAGAGTTGTCATAGTAGTCCTTTAAATGTCCACGAGATCTGGGCACCTGGATGGCTCAGTCAGTTAAGCATCTGCCTTGGCTCAGGTCATGATCCCAGGGTTCTGGGATCAAGCCCCACATCAGGCTCCCTGCTCAGTAAAGAGCCTGCTTCTCCTTCTCCCTGCTTCTGGTGCCTCTCTCTCCCTCTCTTTTTTTTTTTTTTTTTTTTTTAAGATTTTGTTTATTTATTTGACAGACAGAGATTACAAGTAGGCAGAGAGGCAGGCAGAGAGGGGGAAGCAGGCTCCCTGCTGAGCAGAGAGCCTGATGTGGGGATCAATCCCAGGACCCTGAGATCATGACCTGAGTCGAAGTTGAAGGCAGAGGCTTTAACCCACTGAGCCACCCACGCGCCTTAAGGATTTTTTTTTCTTTTTTCCTTTCTGTAGTTTGAAAGTCATACTTGAGGGATAGATTTGGGGGCATTTTTTTGCTTGCTTCGAGTTCTCTGAGCTTCCAAGGTCTGTGGTCTGGTCTCTGACATTAATCTGAGGGACCATTGTCGGTGATTATTGTTCCAGATATTTCTTCTGTCCCTTACTCTTTGATTCCTCCCGGTGTTCCCGTTATATGCATTTTCCACCTTTTTTAGTTTTCCCGCAGTCTTTGGATATTCTCTTCTGTGTGTTTCTGGTCCTTGTTTTCTTTCCTTTTCCATTTTGGGGGTTTCTATTGAAATATCCCCAATATCAGAGGTTCTTTCCTTAGCTGGGCCCAGTCTACTAATAAGCCCATCCAAGACATCCTTTGCTTCTGTTATAGTTTTTGAGCTCTAACATCTCTTTGTGGTTCTTTCTCAGGAGTTCCATCTCTCTGCTTACATTGCCCATCTGTTCTTGCAGGCTGTCCACTTTATACAGGAGAACTTTTAGCATATTCATCACTTTTGTTTTAAATGCCTGGCAGATGTTTCCAACATCTCTGCTGCTTCTGGTTCTGATGCTTGCTCCATCTCTCAAATTGTGTGTGTGTGTGTGTGTGTGTGTGTGTCCCTATTTAGGATGCTTTACAATTTCTTCTTTTAAAAAAAAAAAGATTTATTTATTTATTTATTTGACAGACAGAGATCACAGTGGGCAGAAAGACAGGCAAAGAGAGAGGAGGAAGCAGGCTCCCCGCTGAGCAGAGAGCCTGATGCGGGGCTTGATCCCAGGACCCTGAGATCATAACCTGAACCGAAGGCAGAGGCTTAACCCACTGAGCCACCCAGGTGTCCCTTTACAATTTATTCTTTTTTTTTTTTTTTAAGATTTTATTTATTTATTTGACAGACAGAGATTACAAGTAAGCAGAGAGGCAGGCAGAGAGAGAGGAGGAAGCAGGCTCCCCGCCGAGCAGAAAGCCCGATGTGGGGCTCGATCCCAGGACCCTGGGATCAGGACCTAAGCTGAAGGCAGAGGCTTAACCCACTGAGCCACCAAGGTGCCCCTACAATTTATTCTTGATAGCTTGACATACTTTAGCAGGTTAAAGGAACTGTTGTAAATAGATCTTCAGTAAAATGGTGAGAGGTATGAGGAGGCAGAAGCATTCCATAGCCCTCTGTTAAGTCTGTCTCTAAGTGAGCCTATATGTCTTTAATATGAATTTCGTGTGTTTCTTAGTTTTTCATTTTTTTTCTCTCCCTTAGGTGGGGCAGGTTGGCTGGAATGGACTAGTATTCCTTCTCTCCTGTGGAAGGCTGAAGCGAACTGGGTTTGAGTATTTCCCTTCCCCCCAGATCCGTTAGGCTCTGGTAATATTCCAGCAGGTGAGGTTCTGGTTAACTAGTTTGTCCTGAGGGCAGGTCTTGTTATGAAGAACAGCATGTTCTGGTGTATTTCAAAATGGTTCTTTTCTCCTCCTCTCCCTACTGAAAACAAGGGAAGCCCCCCTCCCGCCCCGCCACTTCTGCCCGGCCCTGCCACCATATTTATTGGGAGAACTCCTGGAAGAAAAACTCCAAAAAGGGTGGGCCCCCTCTGTGACTAGGTCCCTCTGGAGCTTTTGACTCTCAGACTTATCCACCCCGAACCTCCAGCAATTTGTCAATTACAGTTCAAGATTTCCTACCCTGGCATTGGTTTCCACTTGCGTGTTTGCTCTGGTAAGCCGAGACTCCCTGTATGTACTTGTTCCCACTCTTGGGGACCGTGGTTTTCTGTGTCCTCGCCTCTGTTACAGATTCAAGAAGAGTCGATGATTCTTCATTCTGTTCCGTTTTTGACTTGTTGTTAGGACAGAGTGGAGTCTGCCAAGATCCTTACAGGCAGAAGGGAAAGTCAGCCTAAAAATCATAAGTCATACAGAACCTAACTTGGTCTGGAGAAGGAGGAAGGAAAGGAGGGCTTCTTGGAGCAAGTGTCCTTTCATACAAACCTGGCAGGAGTTAGGCAGGTGTAGGCAAGAGCGGATGAAAATTTCAGGCAAGAGAGAGCACCACGGAAAGGAAAGCTGGAAGAATTTGAGATGATTAGAGCTTAGAGATTGAAGGGGAAATTGTCCAGGGATCGGACCACAGAGGTGAGCTCTGTCAGATTGCACTCTGAAGGTCTTATATGGCACTGACCTTGGAGAAATTTTGTGAAGGTAGATGTTAAGATTCACAACAATGGCATGTCTCCAAAGAACGCAGGCATGTTACAGACATTCCTGACTTCATCCCCACAACAGCTCCTGAGATATCTATCTGCAAAGTGCTTTGAGGAACTCCTGAGTGGCTTAGGGCACTTTGCTCTTAAGTGCTCATATAAATCGTCACTTATTGGCTCAAATGTTTGATTTCCTATTTTTCTTTCCATTTGTGTGTCACCTGTAATTAGAGTCTCAACGTGCTTAGAGTGATTTTTCTATTAAAACAAAAAGGAGAGGAGACTCTTTAGCAAATTGGAAAATAGAATAGACCAGGCAACTCCTTCTATCTCCTGTATGAGCACTTGGGTAGAACTTTATAAGACTTACGACATCTCTTACTTCCTTCTTATAGGAGTGAATTTATCTTTCTCTATGCTACTCCGTGTGTGTGTGTGTAGTTGTGCATATCTTTATTAGTTATAGCCTCATCAGTAACACAAATATTTATTGAGCATCTACTATGTATGGTCATAAACCTCAGCAACACCTCCTTTCCTCTCTTAGCTCCATCATTCATAGATCCATTTGTATATTCATTCATTCATTCATTTAGTCAGTCAGTCAGTCAATGAACCAATTATCGAGCACATTATAAGATCCAGGCTTTGTGCTAGGGGCTGAGAACACAAGGATGAACAACCTAGATGTGGTTCCCTCTCCCAGGGAGCCTACATTCTAATGGGAGAGACACACAAGCAAATAATAAAACAATTTACCCATTAAGGTAAGGGTCCATTTCGGAGCTAGAGAAAATTGTGTGTGGACATGTTACTTAGATGAGGCACTTAGGGAGGTCCCACTTAAGCTAAGAGCTGAAGGGTGAAGGGGGGCAGCTGCATGGGGGAGTGATGTAGCAAGAATATTTGGGAGGACAGAAGTATGTGCAAAGACCCTGGGGTGGAAAAAGGCTTATCTTCTTCAGACCACAGACAGGTTTGAATGGGTAGGTGTAAGATACACAGCAAACACTCGTACACCGCTGGCTGGGATGTAAAGTGGTGCAGCCACTTTGGAAAAACCTGTATGCGTGGTTTCTCAAATAATTAAACATGATTTTAAATGACCTAACCCGAGAAGGGAAGGGTGCCTGGCTGGCTCAGTTACAGGAGTGTGCGACTCTTGACTCGGGGTCATGAATTTGAGCCCCACATTGGGTGTAGAGATTACTTAAAATGAATTAATATATTAAAACTTAAAAAAAATAAATGACATAACCCAACAGTCCAAATGTGTAACCCAGAGAAATGAAAACATGTGCTTGCATAAAAACCTGTAATGAGTGTTTATAGCAGTATATTCACAATCTCCAAAGGGTGGAAATAACTCGAATGTCCATCAATGGATGAATGGATAAACAAAATGTGGTCTATACATGCCATGAAATCTTATTCCACCATAAAAAGGAACAGAGTGCTAATGGATGCTACAACATGGATAAACTTACAAAACATGATGCTGGGTGAAAGAAGCCAGTCACAAAGGACCTCATAGCATATGACTCCATTTATATGAAATGTCCAGAATAGAGAAATCTATACAGAAAATAGGATTCTGCTTGTCTAGGAAAGGATTAGGGATGATAGCCAAAGCAAGTGGGGTTTCTCTCTGGAATGGTGAAAATGTTATAAAATATAGTGATGGGGGCACCTTGCTGGCTCAGTCGGAAGAGCATGTGGCTCTTGATCTCTGGGTTGTGAGTTCAAGACCCATGTGGGGTGTAGAGATTACTTAAAAATAAAAATCTTAAAAAAATAAGATGTAGTGATGGTTATACATACCTGTGACTATTCTAAAAGCCATTGAATTGTACAGGTCAAATGTACAACGTGTCAATTATATCTCAATAAAGCTGGTTTTTAAAAAGATTTTATTTATTTATTTGACAGAGAAAGATCACAAGTAGGCAGAGAGTCAGGCAGAAAGAGAGAGAGAGAGGGAAGCAAGCCCCCTGCTGAGCAGAGAGCCTGATGGGGGACTTGATCCCAGGATCCTGAGATCATGACCTGAGACGAAGGCAGAGGCGTAACCCACTGAGCCACCCAGGCACCCAATAAAGCAGTTTTAAAAAATGATCTTATTTGTTATTTCAAGAACATGGAGGTACCTCCAGGTGTTTTTCAGTGGGGTGTCCTGATTAGATTCACTTTTACCAAAGTCTTCTGGCAGCTGTCGGATTCACTGCAGGAGCAAGAATGCAGGTGGGAAGACCAGTTAGAAGTAACTGCAGTGGGCCAGGAGCAATATCAATGCCTTGGACTTGGGGCTGCCAGATTTGGTGAAGAAAAATACAGGACATCTAGTTAAATTCTAATTTCAGATAAGCAAAGAATTATTTTTAGCCTAAGTATGTCCCCCCAAATATTGCATAGGACATATTCATAATAAAAAGTTATTCTTGGGGGGCCTGGGTGGCTCAGTGGGTTGAACCTCTGCCTTCGGCTTGGGTCATATCTCAGGGTCCTGAGATCAAGCACCATATCAGGCTGTCTGCTCAGCGGGGAGCCTGCTTCCTCCTCTCTCTCTGCCTGCCTCTCTGCCTACTTGTGATCTTGGTCTGTCAATTAAATAAATAAAATCTTAAAAAAAAAAGTTATTTGCTTAGCTCAAACTCAAATTTTGCAAGGCATACTTACACAAAAAAAATCACTGTCTATCTGATATTTCCATTCTATTGGGTATCCTGGCAACCCTGCTTGGGCTAGGATGGTGAAGGAGATGGAGAGAAGCGGACAGATTGAAGATATATTGTGGATGTAGACTTTTCAGGATTGGCGGATGTGGGAACCAGGTTGCTGGCTAAAGCATCCAGGTAGTGATGTAGTTTGCTGAGGTAGGAAAAACTTGGTCTGAGTTGCAAAGAGACAAGCTGGGAGAAAAGATTTGGAATTTTTAAAAAACATTAGTGAGCCGCCTACCTGGCTCATTCGGAAGAGCATGTGACTCCTGATCTCCGGGTTATGAGTTCAAGCCCACTGTTGGGTGTAGAGATTACTTAAATAAATAAAGTCTAAAAAAAATAGGGGCACCTGGGTGGCTTAGTCGGTTAAGCATCCAACTCTTGATTTCGGCTTAGGTCATGATCTTGAGGTATGGGATTGAGCGCTGTGCTGGGTTCTGCACTCGCATGGAGTCTGCTGGAGATTTACTCCCTCTCTCTCTGTCCCTCCCCCTACTCGCACACACACACTCTCTCTAAATTAAATCTCAAAAAAAAAAAAATGTAGGGGAACTTCTTGGATGAGTCAAAGTCAAGCTAAGAACAAGAGTATCTAGGGTCAGCTGGTTGGCTCAGTCAGTGGAGCATGTGACTCTTGATCTTGGATATGTGGGTTCAAGCTCCATGTTGGGTATAGAGATTCCTTACAAATAAAATCTTAAAAAAAAATAAGAAGAACATCTTCATGCACATGCAGAGAATGGCGGCTCTAGGAAAAACTCATGCTTGTCATTTATGTGTTGCTTTTTAAACGGGCAGGCGAGGAAATCAGCTCTTAGAGTCTCAGAGTCTGAGCTGGAGTGAGAACACCCACCCTGTGGACCAACGTCATCATCTCCTCTTTGTGTGCCAGAGATGGCTGAGCAAAGCATCTCTTAGGACCATTGGGCTGGAGCTAAATTCTTGAGAGAAATAAAAGGGACTGAAGGACAGAACCTGCTTTTTCTCTTGAGAGAAGGTAAAAATTCAGAGGGGGCGGGGGTTGGAACCAGGCTGGGGAGATTAAAGGGGCAGATTGGAGGGGGCTTTGATAAAAGCAGGAAGAGATTGAGGAGAGAGAGAGAGAAATGGGGAATTGTGTCCATATGGGACAACTTTCTTTTGAATGACTAAGTCTGTAGCTGACAGCTGACACTGAATCCCGTCTGTGCAGCATTTTCTATTTTATTTAAAAAAAATTTTTTAAAGGTTTTATTCATTCATCTGATAGAGATTGAGAGAACACAGGCAGTGGGAGCAGTAGGGAGCAGGGCTCGATCCTAGCACCCTAGGATCATGTCCTGAGCCGAAGGCAGATGCTTAACTGACTAAGTCACTCAGGTGCCCCGTGTGTAGCATTTTTTTTAAAAAAGAATTCCTGATGGGGGAATTCTCAAGAAGAAGCAAATTGTTTCTTGCTACAGATAGCTTTTTTTTTTTTTTTTTAAAGACCAAAGTTTTATATTCCCTCCACAGGATTTTACATTTTGTTGATTATGAAGGCATAAAATAACACTAAAGGGCAGGAATACCCAGAGTGATACATTAAGGTCATATTTCCATTCAAAATGGCTACATATCATTCTGATGTTTTTGGTTATATGTCTAAACAATGTACTTTAAAATCATAATCACTTCCCTGCATTACTTCTTATGTTAATCTCCTGCTGTTCTCATACATTAATGATCCCAAATGAGGTATGATTCTCTCATCCCACTCACAAGAGCTAAATATATGGTGTCTTCGTGTTAGCTGAAGAAAGTTTTGTCCCACCTCATGGATTGTTCAAGAATGAATTACTGTTGGGGCTCCTGGGTGGCTCAGTGGGTTAAGCCTCTGCCTTCAGCTCAGGTCATGGTCTCCAGGTGCTGGGATCGAGCCCCGTGTCGGGCTCCCTGCTCGCCGGGGAGCCTGCTCCCCCCCTTCTCTCTCTGCCTCTCTCTCTCCCTACTTGTGATCTCTCTCTCTCTCTCTCTGTCAAATAAATAAATAGAACCTTAAAAAAAAAAATGAACTACTGTTGGGTTTGAAGCCTACCGCATGCAACTTAGGCTTTTAACCACTATCTTTGTTCTTTAAAAAAGTGTAATATGTTGCTAATAATTAAAAAACGAGATACTTATTTTCAGATGATCTGGATTAAGATCCAGCAGGTAGGTGCAGCTGAGTTTTGTCTCCACGGGCATCCACTCTCCAGCCTAGGAGAGTAGACACCTGGTTAGTTGCCTCATTTTATTAATTCCCTGGAATCACCTGCAGGCATTTGAGTCCGTGGTCACGGAAGGTTTTCTGCAGTTGGCTGAATGGTGGCCCCCAAAGGAGAGCCAGGTCCTAATTCCTGGAACCTGTGGGTGTTACCTTAGATGGCAAAACAATAACAACAACAACAACAACAACAACAACAACAACAACAAACCCTATGCTTTTGCTGATGTGTCTAAATGAAGGCTCTTGAGGAGAGAATCCTGGGTTATCCAGGTGTGTCTTATGTAACCACAGGTATCCTTATAAGAGGGAGGCAGAGGAAGACTTGAACCCAGGAACAGAAGGTAGGCAGTGAATGAACTAAATGCTACACTGCTGGCTTGGAACATGGAGGCACGAACCACAAGCCCAGGAACGCAGCTCTAGAAACTGGAAAAAGCAGGACGCAGAGTCTCTTCAGGGGGAAGCAAGATCCTGCTAATCCCTTGGTTTTAGCACAGCGAAATTGCTCTTGGACTAGCGGCCTCTAGAACTGTAAGAGAATAATCATGTGTTGTTTTAAACACCTTAGCCTGTCCCAGCAGCATTAGGAACTTGCTACACCTTCTTGTACCTGAGAACAAACGAATTAATCATCTCTGCTTCGGTCCCCTGCCCTCTCTACTTTTCCGAGACGTCCCTGACCCTAAGGTAAGGAAGTTCTTGCATCTTGGTAGTCTGGTGACTAGCCTGAGAAGGGCGAATGAGGCAGGAGGTACTTAGGGGAAAGATGGTGGTCATTTTCTAGCCATCCTTCTGGGGCTCTTGCTGACCTGAACTTGAGCTTTGAGGAAGATACACAACATGTCCCACAGTGGGCAGTAGAGAACTCTGATGGCATGGGATGCCTGAAGACCAAATTTCCCGAGTCTCCCTCCTGTGATAGCCTTGTAGACGTTTTAATTTATCCCAGTATTCCTCCCTACCCTTCTGTTTTGGGCAACTCTGCCTCCCCATTCCTGGAAACTGAGCCCATTATAAGCTCCCACTCTTCAAGGAACGAGACCGTTCTGATGATTTTCTGGGATACTGGTTCTCAAACTGGATTGTGCACCAGAAGCACCTAGAGGGATTGTTAAAACACGCATTGTTGGGGTTGCACCCTCAGAGTTTGACTCCGTAGTCTGGGCTGAGGATTTGCACTTTCATAACAGGTTCCCAGGTGATGCTGGTTAGGGGACCTCACTGAGAAGTCCTGCTCTGGGAATTTGAGTCTTAGAAGATAGAAGACAGGTGGTAACATCCAAAACTGATGGCTCATGACTGCCTATCGTGAAATCCCTGAATCTGATCTGATTCTGGGCATTCTGAGAACCTCATTATTTTTCATTTTAACCTTGTGAGCCATTCCGAGTTCCGTTCCTTCTTGCTGAAAGTAGCAAGATTTGCAACCAAAAAATTTTAATGGCTTGAATTTGCAAGGAACACATGATTACAGAAAAAAAGTAGGTCTTGCATGGAACACCAGACTTATAGAGCATATTTTGGATGTAATCTCTGCCGGCCAAGACTTATTAGTATGGACCCTAACCAGCATTTACTGAATGCCTACTGTGTCCCTTATAGGTGCTAGGAGTTCTATAAACCTCTATTAGCCTTACAGTCACTCTGAAGGGAGGGTACTTTTTAAAATTTTCATTTGAGGAAATGGGAAGCCCAGGAATTTACTATTGGAAAGATAAAATCAACATCAATATTATCAGTGAATGGTAGGCAATACTGAATAAAGAATGGTGTCTTCCTTTCTCTTGGTATATTTTCTTATTTTTTGTTTTTCCCCCTCCACTTTCTCTGGGTGATGAAGGGCCGCATTAGCCTACTTGCATCGCCCCTGTAAAAATCCTTTTAAAAGGACCAGAGGAAACAATGGTGTTTTTTGTTTTAAATCTAAAAAAAAAGATATTTAATTTATTTGACAGAGAGAGAGAGATCACAAGTAGGCAGAGAGGCAGACAGAGAGAGGAGGAAGCAGGCTCCCTGCTGAACAGAGAGCTTGATGCAGGACTCCATCCCAGGACCCTGAGATCATGACCGAGGGCAGAGGCTTAACCCACTGAGCCACCCAGGCGCCCCTGTTTTAAATCTTAATTAGGTGTTTTAAAATTGTTCTGGCTGAAATATTAAATGGTCTGTAAACTACAGAGCTATCAGAAAAGCCGTATTTGGATTTTTGACTCCTAAGTAGATAAAACAAATTTGACCCTTGGAATTCTATTTAAAAAAAAAATAGCTAGTATGAAGCAGAACGTAAGCTAAATGTTCTGAGGAGAACAGCTCATTGTTTTTATTACAAAAGGAGTACTTACTGGACTCTTCGTATGCCCCACGTCCCATTCTCTCAACTTCCCTTTTACTTCATCATTGCTGTAGTAATTGGCTTTGTGCATGGGTAACCGGACAGTCCCTCCCGTTAGCTGCCTTGAGTAATTCTTACTTTTTGCCCCAGGGCATCTCTGCTTCCCTGGGGTGGGACACAGGTAACAACTCGTTTACTTAAACTCAGCTTGGAAGTTAGAGATGATGAAAAATTCTTTCCTTAACCCTTCTCTAACGGAGGATGGGTGAGTGCATAAAGTCTCCTTTCCTCCATTTTCTATCTCTCAGGAGTACAGTCCTGGAGTGTCTTCTTCAAGGCTGTTTGGAAGGTCTCTGTGGGTTGGAGTGTAAGTCGCCCACAGCAGGACGAACTCAGAATGCCCTGGATTAGCTGTCCCTCCTACCCTGTTCACTCCTCCCTTGGTATCCCACTCCTATTCTCTGTAATCCCTGGTACATTAGCTGCCCGTCTCAGGCTCTGCTTTCTGGGGGAAGCTGGGATAGGCTAACATTCCTTGTAGAAAATTAGCGTGTTTTTCTTTTTTTAATAAGATTTTATTTATTTATTTGACAGATACAGCGAGAAAGGGAACATAAGCAGGGGGAACGGGAGAGGAAGAAGCAGACTTTTTCATGACCTGAGCTGAAGGCAGACACTTAATGACTGAGCCACCCAGGCACCCTGAAAATTAGTGTTTGGGGTTTTTTTTAAGATTTTATTTATTTATTTGACAGAGAGCGATCACAAATAGGCAGAGAGGCAGGCAGAGAGAGACAGGAGGAAGCAGGCTCCCTGCTGAGCAGAGAGCCCGATGCAGGACTCGATCCCAGGACCCTGAGATCATGACCCAAGCCGAAGGTAGCGGCTCAACCCACTGAGCTACTGAGGCGCCCCTGTTCTTTCTTTCTTTTTTTTAATCTGGTCCTCTCTAGAGAGCTCTTCTGCATATGTACTTAAAAAAAAACAAACAGTATGGCATGGTGCTGTACGTTGTGTACTTGCTTTCTCTTGTTAGGTTATATTTTCATGTGATTAAATTTTCTCCATGTAATATTTAATAGCTACACAGTATTACATTAATTCATTATTTATAGAGCAGCTACTATGTCCCAGGCATTGTTCTGAGTGCTAAAGACCTAGCAATGGACAAATAGATCTGGCCTCCACTCTTAAGGAGCTGATGTTCTGGTTAGGATCTCTCTTACATTCTAATGGGGGCAAAATTTAACCAGTGGCCTATTGTCAGTTATTTAGATTGCTTCCAATGTTCAGTATTACAAAACAATGCTCTGCTGCCATCCTTAAAGGCATTTGTTGAATTCATCCTCTGGTTTCTTCTCTTAGGATAAATTCCCAGAAATAGAATTCCTGGAAGAAAGGCAATGAGAGTAAATGAGGGTCCTGGGATTCCCAGCTAGGTTTTTCTGTCTAATTCTGGGGCTCTGGCTGTTGATCACCATGCTGTTACTATCCCTGCACTGAAAAACCCTGGTAACTAAAGTAGCCATATCATTCCTAGCTGGCTTAGGTATATATACTGTGTGATTAGGTTAAGGTCGGGTCTGGAGTGGGGGGGGGGGTTTCTGAGTCTGCACATTACCAGCGGGGGTTTTTTTTTTTTTTTTTAAAGCTCAGTTTCTTCATCTGTAAAGTGGGGACAATAGTTGTCATCTGAAGGGGTTGTTCGTAAATACGTATGGAATGCCTACCAATCTCCAGACTCCAAGGCAAGAATGGATAGTCCAGGAGGAAAGGGAGATACTAATAAGCAATTATATGAATCCAAAATCACAAACTGTGTTTTGTGGTATGAAGTAGGAGATGCTGTAGGGATGAGTAAGCAGGTGACCTTATTTTGGGGGTGGGGCACGAGGGATGGGGGGGAGATGAAGGGAGGTGTGAGCTGAGCTAGGAAAGATGTGTAGGGGTTAACCCGGGGTGGTTGGGGGGGTGGGATTTGAAAAATTCCCGGAGGAGGGAACAGCAGGTTCAAAGCATTTGGAAGATGGAATACGATTGTACGCCACTTCCTTCCCCTTCTCACTGCAGTTCCTTTTGGAAGTGTCTTCTGGGATCTTTCCACGCCTGGCTTTTCTCCTCATTAAGCTCTTGGTTCAGAGGCTGTTGCAGAGATGCCTTCCCTGAACAGCCCTCCGAAGGTCAGTCCCCATCCCCACCCTGTGCCTTACTTTGATACTTTGTTTTATCAACCGCTACCACTAATTCAAGCCTTCGTATTCGTTTTTTGGAACGTGGTCTTCCTCCCCCGCCCCCCAACTTGAATGGAAACCCCATGAAGGGAGAGCTATTAGGAGGGGGCGGGGACAGGGGCCCAGATTTAAATGCTGAATCTTCAGCGCCTGGCATCCAGTAGGTGCTCAATGCAGATGTGACCGAAGAAACGGTGCTTGGTGCCAAGTCCGCGCTTGACAGGAGCCGCAGGCGGGAAAGAGGAGAGGCTGGACGCGCAGTGAGGCCACAGACCCCGGACTGGGGCGCCGCGAGCCACCCGCGCGAGAGGACCGTTCGAGGGGCGCGCCGGGGGCGGGGCCGCCCACCCGGAACCCGAGCGCGGCGGCGGCGCGGATTTCCGGCCGCGGCGGACACTTCCCGCGGAGGGACTGTCCCGTGGCTGCCGGCGGGCCGAGGAGGACGCGGAGGGCGGGGAGCGACGGCGATGGACGACCACAGCCTGGACGAGTTCCGCCGGCGCTGGCAGGAGGAGCTGGCGCAGGCCCAGGCGCTCAGGAAGCGGCGGCGGCCCGAGGCTGCCGAGCGGCGGCCGCGGCGGGCCGACGTGGCCCCCGGGCGCGGCGAGCAGGCCTCGGGATACCTGGCTCTGGCCCAGGGCCTCCTGGAGGGTGCGGGGCGGCCCCCGCTGGCGCGGGCGACCCGGGCAGAGAGGCAGGACTCGGCAAGCCGTTCCCGCTCCCCTCCGGCTCGCGAGGTTGCCGGGGGCGGGGAGCAGCTGGTGGACCAGCTCATCCGCGACCTGGTGAGTGGCCGTCACCTCCTGCCGAGGTCCGGGCCTGCTCCTACCCCCTCATCCCCCCGCCAATGACTCGGAAAGTGCATGCCACCCTATGTCTGTGCAGGCATAGAGAGTCTCTGGAAGGGTTGGTTTCCACTCTGGGGGGACTTTGCCCATCTTGGCAGTGTCTGCAGACCTTTTAAGGATGCCACAACTGGGTTGGGGGAGTTGCTACTGGAGTCTAGTGGGTAGAAGTCTGGGACACTTCTAAATGTCCTACAGTGCAGGGACTGCACCCAGAGAAAATGATCCAGCCCAAAATGTCAGTATCCGTTTGAAAAATCCTGCCCTTGAACTCTTAACAAGGGCTGTCTTTAGGGAGGAGGTCTCAGAACAGGGATAGGAAGCAATTTTAACTTTGTTCTGTATAATGCTTGTACTACTCAGTTTTTTCCCCAACAGTACATGTATTTAAAAGAGCAGGGGAAGCAAAGTCCTTTGGGCACTGTCATTAACATGGAGGTTCTTGTCATTTCATGGGCATGGATCCTTTTGAGAATCTGGAGACACCCCACTCCCCCCCCCCCCAAAAAAAAAACTCTTTACAAAGTTGGCAAAGTCGGGATCATCGAAAACACATCCATGGTTAAAGTTAGGATGATACAGGAGGTTTTAATGGTTTGATTTATGGGGGGAGGAGCCTATAGAGGGAGAGAGAATCCTTAAGCAGACTCCCTACAGAGTATGGAGAACCTTGCTGGGCTAGTTCTGGTGAGCTCAAGATCATGACCTGAGCCCAAGTCAAAAGTCTAGAGTTGTCGCTTTAACGACTGAGCCACCCAGGTGCCCCTGGTTAGATTTAAATTAGGCTTAAAGAAGGCTTCTACAGCTTCCCAGGTCAGTGTAATTCTGTAATTGGCAAGTTGTTTCTAAAAATAATGGCTTATTTAAGGTGTTGTTTTATTCAAATACCATTAATAGCTATAGGAGTTTCCACAAAGTTTCTGGTTTACCTCTAGGGTTGGGACCTTCTTCTGTGTATATTATAAACTCATTTAATGTGACAATTCTTATGAGAATTCACACTGGTATCATATCTGCTTCTGTAAAAAGTAGGTCATCACTGAGGAAGTCTGGCAGATGTAAAAATCTTATCAGTGCCTTGGGAATGTGGGTTAGCACTGGAGAAATTGCTCAGGCCAGTCCAGATCTATGCAGAAGTTACTCCCATGGAAGCAGATGTGTAGGTAAGGCTCGCAGCGGTAGAGGGAAATTGGAAAGTGAATTGTTAGGACAAGGACACACTTGGGGCCTCACAGCAAAAATCCAACCTGCTGAGTGTGGCAGTGTCTTCAGACTTCACAACTATTCTGAGAAGCCAGTATTGTTAGTCTCCTTTTATGAATGAGGATATTAAGAAAGGTTTTCTGTAACTGCCCCAGGGATGCCTTGCTGATAAGTTCTGGCGGTTGAATTTGGATTCAGGTGTGTTAGGCTGTAAATTTCACCAGACAGTAGTTTTGCAAACTTGACTTGGTGTAAAAATTACCCCTTTAGCCTTCTTAAAAGACAGGTTCTGGTGGGTCCCTAGATCTGCTTAATCAATATCCCGAGGAAGCTCAGAAATGTGATGGTTGGGTTGGTCAAACAAATTTGAGACTTTGTTCTCTGCTGTACAGCTTCCTTTGGTTTACAATCTTGACTTTTCAAGACTTTCTGGCTCTGATACTCCTGAGGGATGGGCATTGAGACCAAAAGTAGCGGAGCCCTTAATGAAGTCTAGAAGTAGAAGGGGCCTGCCTACTGTAGGATCCAAAGGGTACATCAAAATTACAGTTAGGAAAAAACCTTTTCTGGAATGTGTGCCCATCATCTCTGCTGTCTGCAGAATCACCACATTAGATGCTCTGGGCTCTGCATCCTATGAGCAGCGTCCAACCTTCAGAGTGCTTGCTTTTTTTTTTTTTTTTTTTTAAGTACTTTGCAATCATCAACACGGCTATAAATAAAATTACTCTCAGTCTCCTTGGTACTGCCTTAAGGGTTTCAAGATCTTATCTTCTTCAGTTCTCCCAACAACCATATCTCTCCGGTGACTGCTCTTTGTCCCATTTGACAGATGATTAAGAAAGTAATTTTTAGAGCGGCGCCTGGGTGACTCAGTGGGTTAAAGCCTCTGCCTTCGGCTCAGATCATGATCCTGAGGTCCTGGGATCGAGACCTGCATCGGGCTCTCTGCTCAGCAGGGAGCCTGCTTCTACCTCTCTCCCTGCCTCTCTGCCTACTTGTGATATCTGTCAAATAAACAAAATTTAAAAAAAAAAGTAATTTTTAGGGGCAGTCAACCTACCCAGTATCCTGAATGTGAGAAGTGATGGTAACCTTTACAGAAAAGGTTTGGATTCACATGTCGGTGGTTTTAAGCCCCAGAGCCCAGAGGTCATGCCTGCTCTCCTGCAAATGAGTAAGGTAGCCTCGGAGTGGCTCATTTTGTCCTTCTCCCTAGTTCATGAGGGGTTTCATTATGTATCTTTCCAGATTCCAGCCATAAATAATCTGTATTGCTTTAACTCATGGTTATCTTTTTTTTTTTTTTAAATACTCTTTAACACCTGTCTTGGATCTTGAACTTACAGCCCCGAGATCAAGAGTCGTATGCTCCGGGCACCTGGGTGGCTCAGTCGTTAAGCGTCTGCCTTTGGCTCAGATCATGATCCCAGAGTCCAGAGATTGAGACCCACATTGGGCTCCCTGCTGGATGGGAAACCTACTTCTCCTTCTCCTACTCCCCCTGCTTGTGTTCCCTCTCTGTCTGTCAAAAAAAAAAAAAGTCTCCTGCTCCAGTGACTGAGCCAGCTGGGTGCCCCATGATGGCTGTTATTCTTTTTGCCACTTTAAATATTAAAGATGACAGTTTAGGAGTTGCCTTCATGATATCCCTAAAAGATACGGAACCATTTTTTTTTTTTTTTTAAACCTAGCCGCCTTGGTCTTGCTTTTCTGCTTTTAAAATTTCTTTAGATCAGACCCTGTATAAAATCATAAATGTCCAGGTTGGTGAGTTTTCACAAGTGTACACTTCCATGTAAAATAGCACCCAGATTTCAGAACCGCATTCTCAGCTTGTCAGAACCTCCATGTGTTCTCACCTGACTTCTAACACCTTATTTTAATTTTGTCTGGTTTTGAACTATAAGTAGAATCATACAGCATGTGTTTGCTTGTGACTGGGTTCTAGCACATAGCATTATGTGTGAGATTCATCTCTGAATATGTCACGTTTTATTCTTTTGGACATTCTTGATAACTAGTTTCACAGCTGGTTTGGGACTCTGGGGAGTCGTGCTGTGAACACTTTGCACATCGTTTGGAACCTTGTACTCCTTTTTCTTAGGTATATAGCTAGTTGTGGAATTGCTAGGTCATAGGTATGCAGGTGTTCAGCCTTAGTAGATCCTGACAGTTTTCTAGGGTGTTTATAATGGCTTTCCTACATGATAGTAACTCAAATATGTAGAATACAGTATTTCACTTTCTTCTTTGCCATAAATATAACAGCATCTAACCGAGATGACCTATGGCAACTGAACTTGACCTCAGCATGGGCGAGATGAGAAGGTGATAAATTAGGGGGTACACATGGGAGCTGGGCTAAAGGTGGGAGCCACTGCCCAGCTCAGCTGGTTGTTGCCTTGCAAGAATGTGGTCCCAGTGTGCCAGAGTCTATAGGTTTTTGTTTTGTAATTGGGAATATTTATTTTTATAGGAACTCCATCAGTTTTTGCCACACAGAAAACACCCAGGACTTTGGCTTAAAACAACACCATTTAGGGGCGCCTGGTGGCTATTTAGGTGGCTCAGTCAGTGAAGCGTCTGCCTTTGGTTCAGGTCATGATCCTACTGGTTGGTCAGGTCAGGCTCCCCGCTCAGTGGGGAATCTGCTTCTCCCTCTTCCTCTCCCCCTCCTCCTGCTCATGTGCACACTCTTGCAAATAAAACGAAAAACCCCACCACTACTTAGTTGACTGTTTTGCAGGGTGGCAGTTTGGGCTGGGCATGGGTGGGTCCACTCGGATATCTGAGGTTAGCTGCTGGTTAGCTCAGCAGCTCTGCCGCTGGGGGCTGGCGAGCCACTGGGGGTGTGTACGTGCTTGCTCTATGTCTCCTCCTACAGGTGAGCCCTGACTGGGCTTTCTCAGAGCTGCCAGAGCAGCAGGAGGGCAAGCTCTGATGCCCAAGTGCTTTGAAGTCTGTCCAGGTCATGTTTGTTACTGTCAGGTCTGCCAGAGAGCCAGATGGCCAAGTCTGGAGTCAGTGCGGAGTCACCCACTGCCTGGATATGGGGAGGAATGAACAAAGTAGTGGCCATTTATGCTGTCTATCACTCAAATTCTTCCCATTTTTAACTGGTGGTAACTAATGTAAAAAAAAAAAAAAGATGTTTTTAAGTACTAACACCGTGAGTTAAATGAAATCTTCTGTGGGCCGGGTCTGCGCTGGGTCCTGAGTTTGTGTTCTTTGCATTTGTTTTCCCAAGACTCCTCACGTGATCTGTGGCTGACTCCTATGGAGGAAGATTTAGTCTTCCTGAGAAGCAGACTGAGACTCCACACCTGAGACGCCACAGAAACTCTGACAGGCTGACCCACTTGACATGAGGGAGAAATAGAAATCCTGCCCACCTCTTAACATCCCCTCTCTTCTGGGTGATGTCCCCCCAGTCCCTGGTGTGCTCTCTAGTACCAGTGCGTTCTGTTGTGTTGTATTTGACGCAGCCTCTTCCCACACACCCTGGAGCCTGTCGTGTCCTCACTGGAGTGAGATCCCACTAGTAGGTTGGCAGTCAGGAGCTAGTTCGCCTTTAGAGGAGTGGGGGAACAGCACGCGCTGGAGTTTCATCTGGCCGGGTGCTGGCCGGACTGGCGGTGGACAAGCACAGCTGAGAGGAAAACTTGAAAGTGACTCCTCTTGGGCCTCGTCTGGTCTTAGAAAGCTTTAAGTAATAGCACTGAGAAGCCATGTGTATTTAGGTGACAACTGGGGACACCTAAACTGTCTTTTTTAGTACATGGTTTTAACTAGTGAAAAAAATTGCTATAGCCCTGGAAAGATTTTCAGAAGCATGAGGCACTTTTCTTCAGACATTTCTCTCTCTCCCTAAACTCCAGCTTTTCAGAGGTGTGTGTGTGGGGGGCGCACTTGAGCATAATTGCAAGATTTCTTTGCCTGTTATGTGTGCTGTCTGGTTGCATTGTCCCATTTTTATGTAGATGGTGTTAGGACTCTAAGCCATAAGCAGGCAGCCCCCAACTCAAACGGACTTAAGAAGCCCAAACTGCAATCTACTGATGAGTGTACCTAAAGATTCCAGGTGTGGGTGCTTCGATCATGCAACTAGAAGTCTCTGTGTGTCCTTATCCTGCTTTCCTTTTGTTTTTTATTCCCAGGCAGACCTCCCCCACCCCCACCTTTGGGATGAAATGTCTACCAGCAACTCCAGTCTTTTTTTCTTCTTTCTCTCTCTCTTTCTTTTTAAGCTTTTTGAGAGCAAGAGAGTGAGTGGGGTTGTGGGGCAGCGGGAGAAGCAAACTCCCTGTGGAGCAGGACTCTATCCCAGGACCCTGGGATCATGACCTGAGCTGAAGGCAGATGCTTAACTGACTGAGGCACCAAGGTGCCAAGGTGTTACTTTCTCTCGCTTCCAACCAGGAGAAAGAGCATCTCTTCTCTGCCACAGAGGGTATGAACTTAAATTCCCATTGGTCTGGACTGGGTCATGTGTTCATCCTCTGGCCAATCACTGACTTAGGTTGCCAGGCTTCTATCGGCTCCCACTCCTGATAAGGGGGAAGGCCTTAGCCTCATTAAACCAAGGCAATGGAGAGTAGGAGTGGGGTGGTTTCCTAAAAGTAGATTTTCTGTTGTCCTTTCCCATTGGGCAGGAAATGACAGAAACAACAGATGTCCACCTTAGGTGGGTGTCTGAAGCAACCTAACTATGGAATTGTATGTGTTTTGTAATCATCAACCATATTTTTTTTTTAAGATTTTATTTATTTGACACACAGAGATCACAAGTAGGCAGGTGGGCACAGAGAGAGGGGGAAGCAGGCTCCCCGCTGAGCAGAGAGCTTGACACGGGCTCCATCCCAGAACCCCAAGATCATGACCTGAACGGAAGGCAGAGGCTCAACCCACTGAGCCACCCAGGCGTCCCATCACCAACCATATTTATTGACTAGCTGGGTTCTGGGGAATCGTAGTAAACAGAATGGACATAGTCCCTGACCTCAGAAACCCACAGTCCTTCTTTTAACTGAAAGGATGACATTAATGGAAGACAATAGCTCCTAGTTAGGAGTCGAGGCTCTGGAGTCAGGGAGACTCAAGTTTAAATTTGAGACCCTGCTTAACTAGCTGTTTGACCTCAGGCAAGTGAACTTATCCTACTTTACTCATCAAATGAGGATCATGCTAATGCCTGTCTTGAAATAAAGCATGGAATGTTCCTAGCACAAAGCCTGGCATACAGTAAGCAGCCAATATATTAAAACTGGTCATATTCTTATTACTATTGCAGAGAGTTCACTATATGCACTTCCTCTTTGCTAAGACTTATCACTGATAAACCCCTTGCTCCCCTACTCCTGGGATTGGGAGTCTCTGGAGGACAGGGTCTCTGGTCTTTCTCCTGCACTTCTACTGTAGCATTCCTTGCAGAAACCCACATTTGTGAAGTTGAGACAGGTGGAATTACTGCTCCCAACAGCAGTGTTATAAAGTGGCTTCATGGTTGTTACAACTCTTGGCAACATTCAGATGTCCTTCCAGTTAGGATTTGGGTTTTTCGGACTGATAAAGCTTTATTAGTGCTGACTAATATGCATTGTACATTATGTCAGTATTTAATTTGTCGGAACCTACATTTGTGCTGTCAACAGGGCCAATTTGATGGCATCGCTTACTTCTGTTTTTAAGTTAGAAATGACTGTTCCTAAGTTAGAAATGAATGAGGAAACTTGCTCATATGAACTACAGCAAACAGAATTAAATGTGAGCTCATGAACTGGTCTAACTGGGTCAACTTCCCTTCCTCTTTGCTGTCCTCTGCCTTCTCTTTAATGCGCAACTTGAAATCGTCTCTAGCTCCGAGTTCTCTTCCTTCTCCCTTTGCCTCAGTGGAAAAGTTCTTACTATCAGGGCGATTCATTCTTTCCTGTAATGAATTAGCAGGTCTCTACTTAGGCACCTTTCGAAATGCTGTGTATACCATGACATTGTAACTTAAGACACCATCACTTTGTTGGAAGATACTGCTGGTTGAAGCAGCTTGGGCTTCATTCATTTCACAAATATGATTAAATGGCTTCTTAGTAGCAGGCACTGTTCTAGGCACTGAGGATATAGCAGCGAACTAAACGAAAAAGAGCCGTGCCCTTACAGAACTAACATTCTGGAAAGCGGTAGACCATGAACAAATAATTGCCAGGTAATGGTCTGGAGAAAAATAAGGCTGGTGGAAGGGATGGAGTGTGTATGTGTCGGCGAGAGGCTATTATTTAAATAGTGCTGTTCGAGAAGGTCTTCATGGAAGGAGATGAGGGAGCAAGTATGCAGAGATCTGGAGAAGGGGGTTCTAGGCAAAGAACAGCAAATGTGCTGATTCTGTGGCTGTCCAGGGCCTGGGGGCCTTTGTGACTGATGTGATTTAAAATTCTTAATTTTTTTTTTTTAAGATTTTATTTATTTATTTTGATACAGAGAGAGGTCACAAGTAGGCAGAGAGGCAGGCAGAGAGAAACAGGGAAGCAGGCTTCCTGCTGAGCAGAGAGCTTGATGCGGGGCTCGATCCCAGGATCCTGGGATCAGGACCTGAGCGGAAGGCAGAGGATTAACCCACTGAGCCACCCAGGGGCCCCTAAAATTCTTAATTATTTTTAAACAAGCCCCCCCCCATTTTGTTTTACACGGGGCTCCACAAATTATATAGCTGATCCTAATGGTAGGAATGTGGAGTGTTTAGGACCCTTGATGTGAAAGGGTCATATTCACACTGGTCCAGGCTTCTGACTCCGGAGCACCTCCCTCACCTGACATACCTCCTTTCCAGGTCCTTAAACTCTGATCCATTTAAACTAAAAGGGACTTCAGAGGCAGAGGGCCAGCCTCTTCTGCTTCACACCAGGGTCTTTCACTGCCACACCCAGCACTCACTCCCAGTCCTTTAGATTGGCATTTTCTGCCTCCATTCCTTGCCAGGATGCCCAGTGCAATCCCACCAGAAGGTGGTGAATGAGAATGGTTCTTGAAATTGGAAAGTCTGGGTTTTTTTGGTTGTTTTTTAAAATTTTTAAATTTTTAAATTAACATATAATGTATTATTAGCCCCAGGGGTACAGGTCTGTGAATCGCCAGGTTTACACACTTCACAGCACTCACCATAGCACATACCCTCCCCAATGTCCTTAACCCCACCACCCTCTCCCTACCCACCTCCCCCCAGCAACCCTCAGTTTGTTTTGTGAGATTAAGAGTTTCTTATGGTTTGTCTCCCTCCCGATCCCATCTTGTTTCATTTATTCTTTTCCTACCCCCCAAACCCCCCACGTTGCATCTCTACTTACTCATATCAGGGAGATTGTATGATAGTTGTCTTTCTCTGATTGACTTATTTCGCTAAGCATAATACCCTCTGGTTCCATCCAGGTTGTTGCAAATGTTGCAAAAGATTTCATTTCTTTTGATGGCTGCATGGTATTCCATTGTAGATATACACACACTACATCTTCTCTATCCGTTCGTCTGTTGATGGACATCTAAGTTCTTTCCATAGTTTGGCTATTGCAGACATTGCTGCTATCAACATTCAGGTGCACATGCCCCTTTGGATCACTACATTTGTATCTTTAGAGTAAATACCCAGTAGTGCTATTGCTGGGTCATAGGGTAGCTCTATTCTCAACGTTTTGAGGAACCTCCATGCTGTTTTCCAGAGTGGCTGCACCAGCTTGCATTCCCACCTGAAAAGCCTGTTTTAAAAACAAAAAGTGATGCCTGGGTGGCTCAGTGGGTTGAGCATCTGCCTTTGACTCAGGTCATGATCTCAGGGTCCTGGGATTGAGTACTGCATGGGGGAGCCTGCTCTGCCTCCCAGTCTCCAAGCCTGTGCTCCCTCTTTCTTTCTGACAAGTAAACAGATATAATCTTAAAAAAAAAAAAAATCCCATGCACATTTAGTGTGCATCTGCTGTGTGCAAGGCACTGTGTTGGTTAGATTGTGTAGTGTTACATCATCCATGCATGCAATCAACAGAAACTGACTAAAAGCCTCTTGCTTTTTCTCATCACAATGCACAGGGATTAGGTTAAATGGGAAGAGATAACTTGGCTTTTTGTGGACTGTTTTAGAGCTTAACCACTCTTCATAGCATTGCCTCTCTGCAGAAATGATTTCCAAATTCTAAATATCTGACTTACTAATGAACTTTAGAATACGTTAGGGGACCGTGTATGTTGCATTTTGTAGTCTCCCATCTTTATGCTCTTTTAGATGACAAACTTCTCTCTAGAAAAGATTTTAGCTCCTTGGATGTAGACATATTATATTTTTAAAGATTTTATTTATTTATTTGACAGAGACAGATCACAAGTAGGCAGAGAGGCAGGCAGAGAGAGAGAGGAGGAAGCAGGCTCCCCACAGAGCAGAGAGTCCGACGCAGGGATCCATCCCAGGACCCCGGGACCTTGACCCAAGCCACCTAGGCGCCCCTAGACATAATTTCTTACACATTTTCCAATAGCACCTCTTCTCCCCGTGGGATCTGGAATGGCCCTGATTTCAGATCGTGTTTTGAACATAGACACCTTATTTCAAAAATGTTTTGGGTTTTTTTTTGGTGTGTGTGAAATACCACTTACTGTAAAAATTCTCAGGGAATTCAGAAGAAATAAATTGTTGTAATGCCATTGGTCAGAGGCTGAGCTGTTAACGTTTTGGTGTTCTGTCATCTTTTTTTTCTTTTTTAAGTTTTTGTTGTTGTTGTTGTTTTATTTGACAGACAGAGATCACAAGTAGGTAGAGAGGCAGGCAGAGAGAGAGAGAGAGAGAGAGGGAGAGAGAGGAGGAGGAGGCAAGCTCTGCTGAGCAGAGACCCTGATGCGGAGCTCGATCCCAGGACCCTGGGATCACGACCCAAGCCGAAGGCTTTAACCCACTCAGCCACCTAGTTGCCCCTTCTGTCATCTTTTTAAAAAAATACCTGTTTTGAGATGAATTTGGGATTGTGAATGAATTCATATTTATCTTGATTGTTTCAGACCTTGCCCCCATCAACCAGATTTTTTTCCTCAAGACTCAGGTGAAACTGGAATTTTTTCTGATTGAGATTGCCTGGGTCTGCTCTGCTCCGCTTTTGTAGTATGTAGAGAAAATTGAGATAAATTCCTTTACAAAATGGTCTCCTTTCAGCCAGATTTAGCAGAAATACTATTGCATGTCTATTGTATGTTCGAGGTGCCTTTCTCGGTTTCTTAAAACACCACCTAGAGAGAGCTTTCATGTTCCCTTTGCCCTGGAGATGTACATTGGGAACAAACCTTGAGGCCGTTTCTTCACTTTTCACTGATTTGGCTCTTAGTAATTATCCCTTCTTCTACTCAACAAGAGAAGACAGATTAAATTTCTAACAGTAAGGCACAAAACCAATCCATTTACAGAATTAGTCTTACATTAGCACATAGGAGGACAAATCAGCCTCCCTGGGGATGGATCCATTTGCAATTTCTTTTAGCATTTTTGGAGTAAGTCCAGCAGACTTTGGGAAAATCTAGTATTCACTGACTTTGAATTAACAAAGTAACATGACCTCTTTGTGGGGTTTGTGTGGTGTTTTTGTTGTATTTTTTTTGTTGTTGTCGTTGGTTTTTTTTTTTGTTTTTTTGTTTTTTTGGTTTTTTTGTCTCTTTTCTTAATTCACCTATAATTTAGGGCTGTGGTTCTCTGTTTGTAGTGTGCCTGAAGATCCCTGAGGAAGAGATGCTTGAGCCCCACCCCTGGAAATTTGGGGTAACAGGCAATTGGGGACTTTTTTTTTTAAACTCCACAGATGGTCTTGATATATAATATGGGACAAAAGACCCCATCATGGTAAAGAATCATATTGGAGCCATTGAAAAATGAAAAGCCAGGTAGTATTTTATCAAAATGGTGTTTCTCCTCACCTTTGAAGCCATGTTAATACTTTAATGTCTTAGTTTTCCGTAGCATTATTAGCCAGTCTCACAATTCTTGGGCTATAAAATTGGTGCAAAGTGATTCTCTAAACATAGTCTTACTGATATTTTTGTAGTGTGACCAGGTTTTCCTATGTTACTGTTTCCAGTGTCTTTAGTTTCCTTCCTTCATTCTTGGAATTTGTTTCTGAGTCGTCCACCTCTCCATTTCCAGGTCTTTAAATCCATAGAAATCAGAACTGGTTCATGTAGCCTGGAAAATTTCAGATGGCTGTGTGCTTCAGAGTGGCCTAGGTGGAACTCCGATAGCACCCTTTAGACGATAAGGTACTTCTCCGCACACTTGCGGCAGGTATATTGTTTACTTCTATTTATGAGCTGTGAGAAGGGCCAGGTAGGAGTGCTCAAGCCCCACTGTTAGCATGTGCGTGGTTACTGAGCTAGCACCTCTGTCCAGGATGTGGCTCCACATCCTTGTCAAATCCTGGGTACCTGTAAAAGAATTACATTTCCACCCCAGGGTCAAGTATGCTCATAATGCTCTGTCTTTTATAAGGTATTTCTCAAGTGATCCATTACTAATAACAAAGTGAAGTTTATGAATGACTTATTTGACTTTGACTCTACTTTGTTCTGTCTCTTGGTCTAATCATGTCATTCTAACATCATTCCACCTCCTTGAGTGGAGGAAAGGGAAGTAGGTTAGCTAGAGCTAGACTCCTGTATCCAGAGTTGCACATCAGAATCTTTGGGAATGTGCTGAATATAGGACTGTCTTGTATCACATCTCTTGCTTCAGGAAATTGGGTTGGATTTTTCATGAAACACACTCTGGGATGAAGTTTTGCCGCACGTGGTTTAGCAGGTTGGCCTTCCTGAGAAGTCCTGAATTGAGGCACGGGGGACAAGACTTTTTACCTAGTTATTGACTAGTCACTGGATGCAGGCTGCCCTCCAGTGGGGGATGTGACTGGATGAGGCAGCTTGTTTGACCAAGGTAGTGCTTAGGAAGGGGTGAGCCCATCAACCAAGAGCAGGCGGCATTCTGAGCGTTTGGGGCGGTGAGTGTCGTGGACCCCGAGGGGGACTCTGAGTGATCCACTGCAGCATCTGCTGTAAGAACCAGTGATCAAAAGTCTTGCCAAAGAGATTCCAAGTGTGCAACGTAAAACTTCAGCCTTCAGTTTCCTGACCTTGTAGGTCTACATAGGTCTAAAGAAGTGGACCTTCCCTTATCACATTGGTTTCTTTTTTTCCCTGCCACTCCCCAACCACTGGCAGCAACTGGAAAGGTCATTTATAGGAGTCTGGAACTTGATTTGTTAGGGATCGACAGTCATTTTGGAGGTTGGATGTAATTCGAAGGGCATAATGATTTAAAAGTTTGACTTTGTAATGTTGGTGTTTACCTAATTCAATGCTTTGAAACCATTGTCCCCCAAAACTGACAAATTCTCAAGACTCATCACAACTGGTACGTTAGCAATGAGACCAGCGTGGCATTTGAGATCATTTGTTGGTATGGGGGCCGTAACACCCCTGACTGGTCTTTTGCACCCTGTGGCTGTCTCCTTTTCCTTCCCTGTGCACTAGAGCAATCCTTTTTTAGTTGTTATCATGGTATAGCGTCTTAAAATTGCTGATTCTCTTTGAATGGTTCTCTTGAAAAAGATCTATGGTATGGACACTCCCCATTGTTGAGACTCCTGAGTGATTTTGCCTCCACCGTGCCATCCCCTCTCTGCTGTCGCCAGCTGTCCTCTGCTTATAGTAGAACGGGGGAGACAAAACTCTCCGTGTAAACAAGCTGGTAGAGGAGTCACCTAAAATGTGGACCTAATCAACAAGTATTTGTTGAAGGGGAAAAAGGGAGCCAAAGTGCCACTCCAGGAAAGAATATAGCAGCATCGTTCAGTTATTGTGCACTTTGCCCTGGTACTTGCCCCATACCCTTTCTGTGTATTTCATTTTATTCTTGTAACTGCCCTGTGAGTAGGCATGCTCTCTCTTTTACAGATGAGGAAGCTGAGGCCCAGAGGTATTTAGCCTGGTTACAGGGCTAGTCAGGTGGTGGAACAGGATTATCCCTTTAAATCTTTGTTCTGAACCTCCAACCTGGAGGTCATGGCGGTTAGGATCAAAGAGGGTGGTGGCAGGGTGTGGTTCTGCTGTGGTTCTGCTGCACTGTGTTCCAGGTTGAGAATAGAGAATCTGCCATCTGAATGGGCAAAAGAGGGAAGGCTACTGCCACCACAAGTCTGGTGAACTTTCTACAACAGAGTAACTAAAAATAAAGGTGATTTCTCTTTGTTACAGTAGTGCCGTCCAGAAACCAGTTAATAGTCCTAAAGCGGGGACTGATTGAAGAAAGCAGTGCCTGCTGTCTCTAACAGTGTAGAAGCTAGATCTGAGTTCACTTCGCACGAGTGCAAGCTTTTCTTTGCTTGAAGAGCAGGAATGTTCTTATTTCTCTACCAAGCAGGTAAAATAAGCTTCTTTACTTCACCATAGTCAAATAATCCAAAAGAGAAAGCAGAAGGAAGTCCAAGGTCACAAACGATAGTTTGGTATTGTGTGTGGCTTTCCTCAGCTGGTGGTGGGTGGCACCCCTCTCCCCGCACCATGGCTGTGTTAAGGAGTCTCAGGTTCTATCTGGGCCAAGTAAGAAAGTGCTGCCTCTTTTCCTCCGTGAATGAAGCCAATTAGTTGTAAGAGGTGACCTAGCCTGACATTAGACTAAGACTTTCCGTTATTTTTTTTGGGCAGGGACACTTTTGCCTTATGATTATACTTGCAGATTTTTTTTTGCCCCCCACCCCCTGGCATGGCCAACATTTCTTTGCCAATTTAACATTCTGTACTGTCTTTGCCCATGAGAACTGTTAACTCTTGCTCTTTTTCCCTCCAGAGATCCCTTTTGGCTCTCATACTTAGCCTTGTGCTGTGTTTGCAAAGTTGAATACATCTTCTTATGCCTTGCCTTATATCTTCTTAGCTTTGAGACTCCTTAAGGAATAGAAAAATGATTCCAGAAAAATCTTTACCCTGGATCTTGGTAGGTGATAAATCAGTGCTCACACTCCCTTAAGAATGCTGAGACTAGGGGTTCCTGGGTGGCTCAGTGGGTTAAGCCTCTGCCTTTGGCTCAGGTCATGATCTCAGGGTCCTAGGATCGAGCCCTGCATTGGCTTTTCTGCTCAGCAGGAAGCCTACTTCTCCCCTCTCTCTCTACCTGCCTCTCTGCCTACTTGTGATCTCTGTCTATCAAATAAATAAATAAAATCTTTTAAAAAAAGAGTGCTGAGACTATTTTCAATTTTCAGACTGGAGCCTTGTGGTATAGGACTGTTGTATTTGAATGGTGAATTAATAATTTGCTTGCAACCTGTAAGTCACTGATGTCAGCCAAAGCTTATTAAAAATGAATTTTACTGAGGAAGTTCCATGGAGACAAACAGGCTGCTTTCCCTAACTTTGCAGGAATCCATGCAAAAGGGAGCTTTAGCAGGTGGATTTGGGAACAGAGAAGCACATATACACACTTGGCTTTCTTTCTGCTTCGCACTCCTGTTTCTTTGTGCACCCAGGATCGTCATGACAGCCTTATCTCTCCAATAAAGCCTGTTACCTCATCCGTAATTGCTTATCCAAAGGCAGGCGAGCTCTAATTTCTCCACATTAATAAATGACACCGAAGAAGAACTGCTTTGTTTGCACTGGCTCACTCAGGTTAACCAGTGTGGGCCCCTGAGTGCATCAGGAAACCGTGTGTTTCTGCAGTGGCCAAGGGGAGGTGGTGCTCACCTCATTAGAAAGGAGCGTTTCGTTTGTTTGCTTCTTGCTCATCTTCATTGCCATGTTCTTTTCCTGATGAAAAGACCTAGGTCAGCATTTCTCTGGCTGTGGGGGCTCACTGACCTCCCAGGCTGGGTTTAGGAGGAGGTGCCCTGGGGGAACCAATGGCCCTCTGACTTCAAGGCTCACTTTCTTGGCTGCCCACCACTCAGCTTTCCTCAAAGGCCAAGAAGCTTTCCGCAGCCTTTGTGCTGCTTCCTGTGGCATACCCCCGATTATGGTCTGGCGCCCCGGCTGCTCTTCGAAGTATTATGGGAAACAGTCTTGTGGATCTTCTGAGTGGATGTGAGAAGGGTGGGCTTGTGGCAGGGAGAATTCGGAGTGGCTCTGGGGTTCTGTGACTGCTCCGAAGGGTAGTGAGAATACGGGGCTCCCCTGGGACAACAGCACCTCTCTCGCTCCTGCCTAAGACCATCTCTTGCCCTTTGAAGACCTCCAAATTGTAAACTTGTTTTTTCTCTTTGTCCTCAGAATGAAATGGATGATGTGCCCTTCTTTGATATCCAACTGCCTTATGAACTGGCAATCAATATATTTCAGTATCTGGACAGGAAAGAACTAGGACGGTGTGCACAGGTAAGTGATTAGTAAACTAAGATTCCAGATTTCCTTCTACTTGTGATGCAAGAGTAGGCAGCTCTTAGGTAACAGAGATGGACTTGTCAGAATTGCAAAGTTTAAAGAATTAATGAAGTGATGGCAACTTTCCTTGAGGGAAAGCAACCTTGAACTGGAAGGATTCGGTTCCTCAGCACCACTTGGTGTTTATCTTCTTGTGGCCATCTGTTCAAGAGCTCTGTTCTCCCTGCCGCCTGAGTTACGTTCGCCCTGTGGCTGACAGCTCTGCTCGGCCTTTATAGAGCTAGCCTGAGCTGTTAATGTCCTCAGCATTAATGCAAAGATGCCAGCCCTTGGTTAAATCAAGGCGGTCGTTAGGTGGGGAGCTGAGGGTCAGCTTGGGGACAAAACAGTGAAGTCATGTGTTACGCGTATTGTCCAAATGACCCTTTAAAGACAAGAATTCCACTCAGTGAGGTGCAAGGCACGTGAGAATAGACACCCCCTGAGGGAATTGCAGATCTGTGGTCCCTATCTACTGCTTGTTCTGGGGCATATACCCATGGGGCAGCATGGTGGCACATACCGTCCAGGCCACACTTGACCCCTGTACATGTATCACAGGAGATCTTGATAAAATGCAAATTTGGACTCAGGAAGTCTGGGGTCGGGCCTGATATTCTGCATTTCTAACCAGGTAATACCTGTGTGGCTTTGACCACACTTTGAGAGGCTAGGGTTTATCCTATTAAATTAAGTCTCTTTTTCACTTCTTTTTGGTAGAGAGTATAATGGGTGAAGTGTATAATTTCTCATAAGTTGAATGTATGATTGCTGACCTTTTGGTTTTCATGGACACCTGTATTCCCCGGAGGAGACTAGAGTATTCATTGTCTATAACTCCCAAAGACTTAATTTGTCTAGTGGCTACCATTTCCTGTCCCCAGATTCCAGACTGCCTTTTACACAAATGTCTACATCCTTAAAGGAAAGGGATCAGTAAAATGGAATGGTACCAGAATTGTGTACTAACATTCTAGGGGGGCCTAACTGGCTCAGTCAGAGGAGCATGTAGCTCTTGATCTCGGGGTTGTGAGTATGAGCCCCAGGTTGGGTATAGAGATTACTCAAAAAATAAATATAAAAAAATTGTTAAATTTTCAAAAATGTGAAGTTAAAAAGATGAAGGCGGTTTGAGAGGTACAAACTGTAGCCAAATGTAGACTCTAGAGCTTGCTATACCTCTGGCAGTTCAATGAAGTCACACAAAATACAGGACAATTTTAAAGTTTCTGATTTATACTATATGAAGCAGTTTGCTTAATCAAAATTTTCTACCTAGATAGGAATTTGAAAGAGCTTTTAGTATTCTTTTTTGTTGTTGTTGTTTAGGTTTTATTTGTTTATTTGATGGAGGAAGCACAAGCAGGGGGAGCAGTAGGGAGCCCGATACAGGGCTTGATCCCAGAATCCTGGGATCATGACCTGAGCCAAAAGCAGACGCTTAACCGACTGAGCCACCCAGGTGCCCCAAGTTTTTAGTATTCTTGATTGCCACAATATTAAGTGGGGGTGTTAGCAAGTATTTTTTAATGCAGAGTCTGGAGTCTTCAGGAAATAATGGAAAAAATTATTCTAAGGCTAAAATTCACTAAATAAAAATGTACTGAAATGTAAACCGTGCTCAAAGCCTACCAAGTGCATTAAGCAAGAGTACCTATATTGTCTTCTTCTTTCCCTTGGAAATTGGATTTGTTCTATTCTAACTTTACACTTTGGCCCTGTTCCCAAGAGTCGAAAACAAGGGTATAGCTAAATGAGTCCAACTCCTGGATTTCAGCCTGATGCTGTTAGCCGGAGTCTTGGAACAGGGTCTAATAGCTAGCTGCTTTCCACAGTCAGCATTAGATGATAAAATCTTCATTCTTGATAGGGAGCTGCTGTTTAAGGAATCCTTTCTTTTAACACTGCTTTTTGCTCTCCTGCTTTGTTGAGGGCCATGTGGCTTTCACATCTGCTCTGGTTTTCTCATCCAAAGAGTTTATCAGTGAAAGATAGGATCTAGTGGAAGAAGAGATCCCCCTTTTGGTACAAGGGGGCTGCGTTTCAGGATAGATTGGTCATGCTGGTGAGATTATTCTGCAGGTGTGAACGGTTTAATTTGCAACACAGTGGTCCAATTGTCCACCAGAATTTTTCCCTCTTTGGCCAGTTGGATTTGTTTTTTGTTTTTCGTTTCAGCCTAATTTTTAGAGCACACATATAAGCATGAAAATATTCTTAAAACAGAACCCCTAAGGTGGCTCTGATCTATGAAGCCAGGATTTTTTTTTTTTTTTTTTAATAGTGCCTTTGCATGAAGAAGACAATGGATGGCTGGTAATGCTTAGAATTGGCTTTGTTTTTTCAAGCATTAGAGTACAAGCACCACGTAATAAAAATCAGTAGCATTTTCATTTGTTTCTTGTGGTGTTTTTACTCTTAAAACCGGGGGAAAAGTCCTTCTGTTGAGTGAAATGTCCTGCTGCTGTATGATTTGATTTTTAGAGGGGGCTTGCTCTGTCTGTCCCTCTGTCTCTCTCTTCTCTTTTAATCAAGCCGCCTTGGGATTTTAGTGAAATTGGGCCAGTTATAGTAGAATTGGCACCATGAACTATATGCGTGCCCTGGAGAAAACTTGTTTGCTTAGATCTTTATGCCAAATTGGTAACTGACTAACAGTAAGGAACCTGGATTGGGAAGGACTTCTTGAGATTTAATTATGCCACAAAGTATGCTGGAGAAGTGATTTTACTCTTTGTCTCCTTTCTGCATCCCTTTGTTTTCTGCTTTGTAGGTTTTAAGCTTTCAGAACTAAAGTCTCACTGCATTGTTTGTGGTCCTTGTGTACTTCTGATGCTGACCTTCCTAGCTCCTTGCTATCGATAGTTGTCTCTTGCGGGATTTAGTGTCCCTGTGGGAGTGTTTCATGCTGAAATGTCTTAAAAAACAGTGTGGCTTTTAGTAAGCAAAGTTATGCATTGGGCGATTCATTGAACAGCTTTATCATTTTGCTACTTCTATTTTTATGGTTTTGTGTGTGTGTATGCCCACAGAGTTCCTGGTACTCTAAAAGACAATGTTTTTAAGCAGATAACAATTCCAAAATTGTTGAGTTCAAAATTACAATATTTTTTTAATTGGAAGAGTAAGTCTGCTGTTATATTACAATAGGAATTGTAATTCTGAGAAGTAATGGTTTTAGGATTTACTAAGAGTAATTGTTAAAACCTTAAAAAATAATTATAAATTCATGGGTAGTTGCAAAAGATAGTCTGGAGAGGTCCTGTGTTCTCTTCTCCCAGTTCTCTCATTTGGCGATATCTTGGATACAGAGTAATATCAAAGCCAGGAAACTGACATTAGTACAGTCCATAGAGCTTAACTCTGATTTCGTCAGCTTTACATACACTTATTTTGAATGTATTTAGTTCTGCCCAGTTTTACCACAGGTGTGGATTTATGTGGCCACACAGTAAAACTACACAACATTCATCACGAGGATCTTTTGTGACCCCTCTTATGGGCCGGCCATCTCTGCCCCACCCCATCCCTAGTCCCTTGCACCACCAGTCTGTTTCCATCTCTATGATTTTGTCTTATTTTAATTTTCATTTGTTTCACATTTTATGTCTGTTTCCTAAAGTATAACTTTAGAAATCTAGCTGTATAGGTAACAATGTCACATTTTTCAAGTAAGAAGTAGAAAAATGTGCATAAAGGAAGCAATGAAGAAAAATGGGGTAGAGCTGGAGGTTAAAAACTTAAGATGGGGGCGCCTGGGTGGCTCAGTGGGTTAAGCCGCTGCCTTCGGCTCAGGTCATGATCTCAGGGTCCTGGGATCGAGTCCCGCATCGGGCTCCCTGCTCAGCGGGGAGCCTGCTTCCTCCTCTCTCTCTCTCTCTGCCTACTTGTGATTTCTCTCTGTCAAATAAATAAATAAAATCTTTAAAAAAAAAAAAAATAAAAAAAAAAATAAAAACTTAAGATGAATGGTAAAATTGACAAACAAGGAGTAGGTGTTACCAAAATAAATCTGGAACTAAAGCCCACTCTATTAGATTATGATATTTTTTGTTGGTTGTTTTTTTTTTTTGTTTGTTTTTTGTTTTTTTTTTTTTAAGTAGGCTCCATTTGTGTAGAGCCCAACACAGGGCTTGAACTCACAACCCTGAGCTCAAGACCTGAGCTTGAATCAGAAATCAGATTCAACTGGGCCACCCAGGCACCCCAGTATTTCAAGTTTTTAAGTAGGCTCTACATCCAGCATGGAATACAAACCCATGATCCTCAGATCAAGAGTCACTCGCTCTACCCACTGAGCCACCCGGGTGCCTCTGATAGCTCAGGTTTTAAGGAAAATGTGATCTTATGATCTCCAAATAGAAGCAAGTAAAATCTGAGGTTTTATTTAGTTGAAGATCTTCATGAAGTCTTTTTTTTTTTTTTTTTTAAGATTTTACTTATTTATTTGACAGAGAGAGATCACAAGTAGGCAGAGAGGCAGGCAGAAAGAGAGAGAGGAGGAAGCAGGCTCCCTGCTGAGCAGAGAGCCCGATGTGGGACTCGATCTCGGGAACTCGAGATCATGACCTGAGCCGAAGGCAGCGGCTTAACCCACTGAGCCACCCAGGTGCCCCATGAAGTCTTTAAAGTTGGAAATCTCTAGCCAGGTTCTGCTGGCCCCCCCTCCCCGGCCAGTAGCCGACCTAACTCTGAAAAGGTAACTGCTGGCAGGGTTTCTTTCATTCTTCTCTCTCTGCTTTGCCACCTGACTCCATCTCCAAGGGAAACACGTGCCTGCTTGAAACTCTCTGCCTCTTCCTCTGGCCCTCCTGCTCATTTGCTCTTGGTTGCTCGCATGCATGCGCGCTCTCCAATAAATGAATAGATCTTTTTAAAAAACTGAAAAATGGGGTGACAAAAGCAGCCACTCTGGGAGAGAAGACAGAGCTAGATGAGAGAAGAATGGCAGCGCCTCGATAATTATTTGAACTGAGTCCTGGGGACGTGAGGTTGTTTACACTGCTTGCTTCATTTTTTGTGTGCTTGAAGTGGTCTATCATTAAAAAAGTTTACAAGAAGGAAAAACAGCAAAAAGTAGTATTTAATAAGAAAGTCTGAGCCTTTTGAGGGCAGTCGATGCAGGAAGCTGAACAGTGAAAAGCATTGCAATTTAAGTGTTGAATTTAAAAAAAAAATATTTTATTTATTTGACAGACAAAGATCACAAGTAGGCAGAGAGACAGGCAGAGAGAGAGGAAGTGAAGCAGGCTCCCTATTGAGTAGAGAGCCCGATGTGGGACTCGATCCCAGGACCCTGAGATCGCTACCTGAGCATAAGGCAGAGGCCTTAACCCACTGAGCCACCCAGGTGCCCCTAAGTGTTGAATTTTTAAAAGTTGGACTTTTCCACGTCATTCAGCTATTCACAGGGCCTGCTGTGTGCCGTGCACGAGTCTGGAACAGTGCAGCAGAGAACAGAACATAAACTCCCTTCTCAGAGCTTATTCTCTATGCAGGAAGCACCCAGTTAAGCAGAGTGTGTTTCAGATGGTAGAAAGTGCTATGGAGAAACTCTAAGCCCACAGAGGTGATGTGGAAGACTTCACAGAGAGAGTGACCTTTGGGCAAACACCTAAAGGAGGGAAGAATGAAGCTACGCAGGTCTTTGGCAGAGGCGAGTAGGAAGCGGAGAGGCTTAGAGGTGGAGCGCACCTGTTACGCTTGAGAAATAGCAGGAAGGTCAGAGTGCCTAGGATGTGGTAGGTGGAATAATGCCTCTTACCCAAAAGGTCCATGCCCTAGATCTCAGAACCTGTGCAGATGTTACCTCTTATGGTATTGGGCCTTTGCAGACGTGAGGAAGTTAAGGACCTTGAGATGGGGTGGTTATCATGGATGATCCAAGTGTCTCCATGTAATTACAAAGCTCCTTAATGAGAGGGAGGCTGGAGGTCAAAGCTAAGATGCTGTGTTGCTGGCTTTGAAAATGAGGGAAGGGGCCACAAAATCAAGGAATGTAATGTGGCTTCTAGAGGCTAGAAAAGAGACAGAAACAGGTTTTCCCCCAAAGCCTCCAGAAGGAATGCAGCCCTGCCACCTGTACTTTGGTTTTTAGACTTCTGGTCTCCAGAACCATAAAAAAAATACACTTATATTGTTCTTAGCCACTAAATTTGTGGTAATTTGTTAGAGCATCGATGAGAAACCAATAGAGGTGAGGGTATGAAGAACAACAGATGGGGAGAAAAGGAAGAAGAAATAGTTAAAGTGGGAAAAGGCACTTAAATCCATTAAAAGAACCTGAACTTCTATTCTAAAAGAGGTCGGAGGCCATTCAAGTGTTTTGAGCTGAGAAGTGACAAGGTCTGATTTACCTTTTGAGAGGGATCATTTTGGCTGCTATGTGGAGACTAGAGCGAAGGGGGACAAGGATGCACCAGGGAGACCAGTGGACCAGTGAGAAAGCTACTGAACTAATCCAGACGAGAACATGGTGGCTTGGAGTGCATTGAATCGAGTCAGGACTGCTCATGGGGCTGGGTATAGAGAGAGAAAGAGGAATCAAT
Source organism: Mustela nigripes (assembly GCF_022355385.1). Taxonomy (NCBI): domain Eukaryota; kingdom Metazoa; phylum Chordata; class Mammalia; order Carnivora; family Mustelidae; genus Mustela; species Mustela nigripes. Next base: position 13,052,696 of record NC_081564.1, read on the forward strand.
GGGACTCCAGGGTACTGGGCTTGAACAACTGGGCCAATGAAATTGTTGTTACTGACAAGGGAAGACAGATGAGAAAGTTTAGTGGGGGAGATCAGTAGTGGCATGTGAGGCTAGAGAAATTTGGGAGCTAGCAGCACATCGTTGGTATGTATATATTTTTATAGATTTATTTCTGAGGAAAGAGGTAGAGGGAGAGAGGATCTCCTAATAGTCACCTTGCTGAGCATGGATCCTGATGTGGGGCTTGATCTCACAACCCTGAGATCATGACCTGAGCTGAAATCAAGAGCTAGACACTTAACTGAGCCACCCAGGTGCCCCACATCATTGGTTTAATTTAAAGCCAGGAAACTGGATGAGGTCATTAGGGAAGTGAGTGTAGATGGAGGGGGCTTAGGATTTGAGCTCTGTCACATCATGGTTAGAGCCCAAGATGAGGAGTTGGAGAAGGCGTTTCCTGTGATGTGGGAAGAAACCCAGAACACATGGTCCCCTGGAACCAAGGGATAACCTTTTCGAGGAGGAAAAAGTGATCAGCGGTATTAAGTGTCACCTTTAGTCAAGTAGGACTGAGAAATGACCACCAGGTTTAGCAACTTGGAGATCACTGGTGACCTTAACCAGAATCCATGGCACGGTTGGGGCGAAAGTGAGCAGGCTCGAGAGTGAATGGGGAGAAAGGCAATAAGGAAATCGAGCTAATGAGTGTATGTGGAACTGTCTGTACATGGTATGTCCTCACAAAATAGACTTGATTTGTGAACATGTAACCAGAACAATGAGTGTTTCCCTCTGTTGTGGGCCTCACTGGTAACCCTAATCCAGGCAGAGTTAATAAAGCTAGTTTTGGAGCCAAGGGCTCCCCCCACCTTTTTTTAATGCTGCAATTCACAGTGGTGCTATAAAGCAAAATGCTGGAGACACTTTTATTAGCAAATTCTCACAGCTGAGGCTCACTCAGTGGGGCTCTTACTGGGTAGGGCCATTCCAGTCCTAGTATATTAAAGAAAGACCATTAGGCCTTTGGAAAATTCAAGCTTATAAACTTGCTAGATTTAATATAGTATAAGAAATAAAAACTATTATCTTTCCTTTCAGTGAGATGCTTTTAAAATTGTGAAAATTTATCTAGGTCTTGTTTCTTGTTTTTGGTTTTTTTCTCCCAGGATTATAAGACATTCTTAGAGCCTGTCACTTTTGTGCCCCTTTAAAAGAAGGAGAGAGCAAAGGCACCCTCCCTTTCCAGTTTGCCAAAGAAATTGTTGGCACATTTCTGCGTTTAATATCTAATTGTAGGTTCAGTCCTGATCCCTTTTTGGAAGTAATTCTCACCTCTAGCTTTTCTGAATCCCTCAAAGAGATGATTGTTTGTTATCCAGGGTTTTAAACTTTATCCTGAATATTGCTTTCCACAGAATAATCCTTGTGATCTAGGGGTTAGCAGTGGGAATGATGTACCGAAACATCAACTTTTTGTTCTCCGTTTTTCATCCCGTAAACCTGTTATACAAATTTCAGATCATGTTATTTAAAGTGACTTGGCATTTTCTTTGAAGCTAATAGAAAAATCTGTTTTCTGCTTCCAGTGTTCTCAAGGTCTAATCTATCAGGGACTTCTTAAAAGTCCCATGGAAAAGTGCCTCCGTTTTAAGTGGCTGAGGACTGTATGGTTTAGTACATCTCCTGAAAACTCATCCAGAATGTTTAATTTAATTAGGATCTTCTAGTTTGTAGTCACTGAGCACTGGATTTGGATTTTCTTAAAATGCTGCTGCTGATTGAGTGGCTCCATCTCATAAAAAGCAGCCTGTAGCTAGTTCTAGACTCCCGCATTAAAGATACTGTCCTGTACTTGGGGTGGGGCTTGGGATCCAGTCTGTGGCTTCCTTGCCCTGGGGGAGAAGGAGATCCACGCACAAGGTATCTGGCTGGCAGAGGAGAATTGCTGGTCTTTGTGTCCAGCTCTTCACCCGCTCACCGATAGGCCACGCAGATGTTCTTTCAAGTGGCGTCTGCAGGGCACTAAGGCTTTTGAGACCATTTTTTAGGAAAAGTTCAGGAGCCAAATAAGTTTGGGGAATACAGTGTCTCCCGTCCTTCTGAGAGATCAGCAACACCTGGCCATCTATAAAAGCTCTCAGAAGTTCTTCAGCGAAATAACTCTGCTTGTTTTTTTTTAAACCAGTGTTCTCCAAATTTATCTGACCATGGAATCCTTTTTTTAAGGTGACTTATTAACCCCCTGAGGAGTTGTTGGTCTACTGAGCATGCTTTGGGAAGCGCTGGTCTGTGCAATAATGCCTACCAGTTATATGATCTCTTAGCTACTCTGAGTCTTCCATCCAGTTAACATTTCATAGTATTTACAAAATCTTACATTTCATGATGTTTACCAAAAAGGCTCCTGGCATCCCAAGGTCAGAGTGAGCTGCCCTGGGTTTGGTGAGCACTTTCTGCCCTTGAGGACCCTTTAGGGTCTCTGTGTGTTCGCCCTTCTCTGATACTTTAACCTTCACTTCCGGAGGACTAGTAGGGAAGTGCTCTGCTCTGGAACTGTTTGAGTTGTGCCTGGCTCCGTCACAGCTGATGTGGGTCCGGTCCTGTCTGCGCTTGATGACTGCCTAGTTCTCAGACTCGCTCTGGCATGGGCAGATGGACAGACACCACTCATGTCGGGGCAGGCTCAGCTGTGGCCCAAACATGCCAAAAATCAAATGGTGGTGTTCTGTCTAGTCCAAACCAGAGCTCCAGTGTTCCTGAGTCATTATCCCATTCTTTCTTGCCTGACCACTTGTGATCAGATGAGGGTTTGTTTCCTTGATGCCCTCTGGCCTCAGATGGAGAAGTGTGGGATGACAGTGTGGTTAAGTGGGTTTGTAACTGATGCTGTGGCCATGCCCGGGGTGGGCTGCTTAATGGATCCATGTCAGCCGAAGGGGGTGTGTGCAGGGAGGGCTCTAGTGGTTTGCCATGGGCTCAGCCCCATCCTGGTCAACTTTTTTTTAATAATTAAGAGGTAAAGGTCCACAGACCATATTTTGCAGATGACTTATCCATGGGAGAAGCAGTTAATGCAACAGATGACAGAATTGGAGTTTAAAGATGCTCTAAAATGTGGGGGTGGGTGCAGAGAGCCGGGGTTTAACATGGGACTTAAAATTAGATTAAAAAACTAATAGAATAGAAGTAAGAAGTGGGGACGGACTTTAACTGCAGTTTGTGTGTTTAAAAAAAAAAAAAACTAGAGGGGCGCCTGGGTGGCTCAGTGGGTTAAAGCCTCTGCCTTCGGCTCAGGTCATGGTCCCAGGGTCCTGGGATCGAGCCCCGCATCGGGCTCTCTGCTCAGCAGGGAGCCTGCTTCCTCCTCTCTCTGCCTGCCTCTCTGCCTACTTGTGATCTCTGTCAAATAAACAAATAAAATCTTAAAAAGCAAAATAACAACAATAAAAACTAAAGAATGGGGGCACCTGGGTGGCTCAGTCAGTTTTTCGGCTCAGGTCATGATCTCATGGTTGTGAGATCGAGCCCTGTGTGGAGCTCCATGCTAAGTGTGGAATCTGCTTAAGATTCTCTCTCTGCCCCTCCCTTATTCTCACTCTCTCTCTCCCTCAATCCCTCCCTCTCCCTCTCTCCTCTCCCCCCAAAACAAAAAAACAAAACAACTCTGAAGAATGATGGACACCAAATTCAGGTTACCCCAATGGCAGGGGAGAGGGTACAGACCTAGAGATGCACCGGGGTTCAAACTTACTAGTAATATCTTATTAAATGGGTGACAAGTCCATGCATGTTTATAGTATTTTTGCTTGTTTGCCTTAAGTGTTTCATAAACTGTAGAAGGTGGGTTGTTAATTTAGTTGCCACGATGGGTTATTTACAACAATTGAAGCAGCAAATTAGCGTCTGATAAATTTTTCTGTTCATGGCACTTGAAGCCTGCAAATGCAGTGTTGTTTTGTGCTGGGTACCGCATTTGAAGAGGGACCCCGTATGTGCACAAGTATTAAGGTACGTTCAGAGATAAGGGGTATGGAAACTAGTCTAGTCCTAGGACTGTTAGTTGAGGGAAATGGGTGATATTTAGGCCTGTGAAATGACTAAGGGGAATTAGGACAGTGTCTTCTTGAGAAGACACCTTGAGAAGCTGTCAGGTGGAGGAAGGAATAGAGATTTCTTGAGAAAGGCAAAATTAGGGCCATGGGCGGAATCCCTTTACTAGCCAAAGGGAGGAAGCCCTTTCTAACAGCCAGACGGCTTTGCAGTGGATCAGACTGATTTGGAAGGTCACCTCAGCTCTCTGCAGAAGCCACTTACCAACCAGGGCTGCTAGGAATCGCCCTTCTGTGATGGAACTGCTCCGGTTGATTTCCAGGATCCCTCTTACTTCTTCAGTTTCTAAACCTTTGAAGACTTGAGCCTGTGTGACACCTTCAGCATGACAGGGTGGCACTTTGGTTCAGCAAAGTGATGGAACCCTTGCACTTCATTATGCTACCTGCCCTAACTTCTGATGCTAGGGCTGCCATACACAGTGTCCATGTCTACAGGGAAGATGACTCTGCTGATGTGATGGCTTGTTGCACCTGGAGCTTGCATGCCCACAGGAAGCCAGAATTTTCATCTGCCATTAGACTGTTCTGTGGGTCAGTATTGCTTTGACATACTTTTGGTTGAGTAAGGTGTTGTAATAATAATTGTTCTTAGTATACTTTGCTTGAGATGGAAAATCAGAAATTTTGACACTGAAACTATCTGAATTCTTGAATTCTAATTTTTACTTCCCCACAACTAACCTCTTTCTGCTGCCATGGAGCAGTGGAAACCCATTCTAGATTTAACAGAAGTTATTTTTTAAAACACAAGGAAGCTAATGGACTCCTCAAAGTAATTGGAGCAGCAACACTTGTGAGCTACTTGGGGAGGGAGGGAGTGGCAGACAGAATCCAAGCAGACTCCCCATGGAGCAGGGAGCCCGATGCAGGGTGCAGTCTCACAACCCTGAGACCATATCCTGAGCCGAAATCAAGAGTCGGGTGTCTAACGGACTGAGCCACTCAGGTGCCCCTGGAGCAGCATGATTTTATAATGAATTTGTGCCTTCTAGAGTGTTGTCAGTGTGATCTGTAGTACTGTGTGACCTATGGGTAAACAATTGTTTGCAGGGTCCTTTTCTTGAGCTCTTTGAGATGCACAGCCACTCCGCTGGTGGTGGGGTATGATGATTCACTTTTTAAGGGTGAGAAAACCATGTTCCAAAAGTCAGACTTTGGTGTTGTGATGGACATTTCAGGATGTCTGATTCCTCCCCACCAGTGAGGAGGAAAGAAGCCTATGAAAGCGGTACAGAGAAGCTTAGTGACTTTGTCATTATACCACAGCTAACTAGTGAAAGACCGGACAATAGAATCTGAGGTCTGGGGTTTTGTTTTTTTCACAAGTGTAACTGTTTTTTTTTTTTAATTTAATTTTTTTTAAAGATTTTTAAAATTTATTTGACAGAGCGATCACAAGCAGGCAGAGAGGCAGAGAGAAGCAGGCTCCCCGCTGAGCAGAGAGCCCGACGACGTGGGGCTTGATCCCAGGAACCTGAGATCACGACCCGAGCCAAAGGCAGTGGCTTAACCCACAGAGCCACCCAGGCACCCCTTAAATTTAATTTTTATTTTATTTTTTAAAATATTTTATTTATTAGAGTGTGCACAATAGAGAGTGAGAGAAAGAGAAAGCAGGAGCTGGGGCAGAGGGAGAAGCAGACTTCTTGCTGAGTGGAGAACACAGGTGGTAGAGAATGAGAAGCAGGCTACCTATTGAGCAGGGAGCCTGATGCAGGGCTTGATCCCAGGGATCATGGGGGATGATCATAGGGGATCCCTGGGATCATGACCTGAGCCAAAGGCAGACACTTAACTGACTAAGCCACCCAGGCTCCCTGTAACTCGTTTTCTGTTATACCATCCTGCTTCTTGGAAAATGCAGGTGATCTTGAAGCATGTTCCTAAAATCTTGATCAGATATGTATCCATATCACTTTAGGTCTCCTTGGGGACATTATTTAAAGGCACTCCACTTTGAAGTCTTTTGTACAGTACAGATTTATTTTGAATATAAAGAACTCTTTTTAATTTTACATTGCTTGTTAATCTTTGAGAACTGCATGTGGTTCTGGTCCTTCATCCTAGCACCGAGATATCACCTTGATGTTTGTATGTTCAGCTGACCCTGTATTTGAGACAAATTGATGTGGTCATAAAGTATAACCCTTTTTATACATTCCTGAATTCAGTTTTGTGTATATTCATCAGGGATATTGGTTTGTAGTTTTCTTGTGCAGTCTTTGTCTGGTTTGGGTATCAGAAGTACTGGCTTCGTAGAATGAATTGAGATATGTTCCCTCATATATATCTATATCTATATATATATATAAAGATTTTATTTATGTATTTGACAGACGGAGATCACAAATGGGCAGAGAGGCAGGCAGAGAGGGAGGGGAGGAAGCAGACTCCCTGCTGAGCAGAGAGCCCGAGGCGGGGCTCCATCCCAGGACCCTGGGATCATGACCTGAGCCGAAGGCAGAGGCTTTAACCCACTGAGCCACCCAAGCGCCCCCCCCCCTTATATTTTTTAGAAGAGTTTGTGAATTACTGGTTATTCATTAATCTTTTTAAACATTTGGTAGAATTCTTTTAAAATTTCTTTTAATTTAGCTTTAACCACTTTAAAAATTCTTTTTAAACATCTAGAATTCACCAGTGATACCATCTAGGCCTGGGCTTTTCTTTGTGAAGAGTTTTGTTTTGTTTCTTATTACAGAGCTGTTCAGATTTTCTGTTTCTTCATAAGTTAACTTCAGTACTTTGTGTGCCTTTTTCTTTTTTTAAAGCATTTGTCCATTTCATTTAGTCTATCTAATTTGTTGGCATATAATTGTTCATAGTATTCCTTTATAATGCTTTTCATTTTTGTGGTTCATAGTGATGGCCTCTTTCCTTGATTTTAGTAATTTGACCCCCCCCCAACCCTTGTGCCCCTCTTTGGTCAATCTAGCTGAAGTTTTGTCAGTTTTGGTCATCTTTTCAAATAACCAGCTTTTATTTGCTCTGTTCTCTCTTTTTATTTCACTCGTTTCTGTTGTAATTTTTCTTTCTGCTTGCTTTGGGTTCAGTTTTCTTTTTCTAGTTTAAGTTGTAAGCTAGGCTATGGATTTTAGATTTTTAAAAATATGAGTTTATAGGTATATACTTCCCTCTAAGTACTGCTTTCACTGGGCCTTATAGGTTTTGTATGTTACATTTTCATTTTCACTCATTGAAGAGTATTTTCTAGTTTCTTTTGCAACTTCTTTGACCCATTGGTGGTTTGGCATGCTAACATTTGTTAGCGTGTTCTTTAATTTCTACACACTTAATTTCCCAGATTTCCTTCTGTTATCAGTTAATGATTTCACTTCATTGTGGTCAAAGAACATACTTTGTACACTTTTTTAGTTCTTTTGAACTTAGATTTGTTTTATAGCATAGTATATGGTCTATCCTGGAGAATGCTCCATTGCACTTGAGAATAATGCTCAAATTGTTGAGTAAAATGTTCTATGGTTGTCTCTTATGTCTAGTTGGTTTATAGTGTAGTTTAATTCTTTTTTTTTAAAGATTTTATTTATTTATTTGACAGATCGCTAGTAGGCAGAGAGGCAGGCAGAGAGAGAGGGGGAAGCAGGCTCCCTGCTGAGCAGGGGCCTGATGCAGGGCTTTGACCCCAGGACCCTGGGATCATGACCTGAGCTGAGAGCAGAGGCTTTAACCCACTGAGCCACCCAGGTGCCCCTATAGTGTTGTTTAATTCTGTGTGTGTGTGTATGTGTGTGTGTTGTTTAATTCTTACAGTTCCTTGTTGATATTCTACTTATTCTATCCATTATTCAAACTGGGTATTAGAATCTCCTGGTTTGTTGAGTTGTCCATTTCATCCTTCAGTTTTGTCACATTTTTCTTCTTGTATTTGGGGGCTCTGTTTTTAAGTATATATGTTTACAATGATTAGGTCTTTGTGATAGATTGGCCCTCATTATAAAAATATCCTCTGTCTCTGGTAACCTTTTTTTTTCCCCCTAAAATTTAAGTGGCATTAGTATATGTACTTCAGCTCTCTTTCAGATATTGCTTGCATAGTGTATATTTTTTCCATCCTTTTAATCTATTTGTGCATGGGAATCTAAAGTATGTATGTCTCATGGGGTGCCTGGGTGGCGCAGTTGGTTGAGCATCTGACTCTTGGTTTTGGCTGGGGTTGTGAGAATGAGCTTCACAGTGGGCTCCAGGCTCAGCATGGAGTCTGCTTAAGACACTCTGCCCACCAACCCCCTCCCAACAACCCCTAGAGGTGTCTCTCAGATAAAGTAAATGAACCTTTAAAAATAAAAAGTGTGTATATCTTAGGACACCTGGCTGGCTCAGTCAGCATGTGACTCTTGATCTCAGGTCACAAGTTTGAGCCCCATGTTGGGTGTAGAGTTTACTTAAAAAAAAAAAAAAAAAAAAAAAAAAAAGTATGTCTCTTGTAGACAGCATATCCTTAGGTCATGTTTATTTAAACCTCCAATCTCTGTCTTTTGATTGGAGTGCTTAGTCCATTTACATTTAATATAATTACTGATAAGAATTTATATCTACCATTTTGCCATTTTCTGTATGTCTTAGGTCTTTTTTGTACTTCTTTTTCTTCATTACTGCCTCCTTTTGTGTTTAAATCTTTTTCTAAAGCATACTATTTTAATTTCTTTGTTTCTTTTAGTATACTTTTTAAGTTCTTTTCTTAATGACTGTCCAGGGATCTTAAAACAATCTAGTTTGTATTAATGCCAAATTAATTTCAATAGTATACCAAAACTGCTACATTATAACTTCCCTCTCCCTTTTTGGTATATTATTTCATGCAAATTATGTCTTTGTTATAAGCCTATAAACACAATTTTATACTTAAGGCAGTTGTCTTTTTAATCAGAAGAACATGTTGCAAACAAAAAATACATTTATACTGTCACTTACATTTACCCTTGTAATGACTTTACTGATTTACTTCTTAGTGTGGATTAAGTTACTATCTAGTGTCCTTGTATTTCAGCCTAAAGGATTCCCTTTAGTATTTCTTATAGAGCAAGTCTACTAGTTATTGATTATCTTATTATTGTTTATCTTGGCATAATTTAATTTCTCTTACTTTGAAGGATAGTTTTGCTGGGTATAGAGTTACTGGTTGGCAGTCTCCTCCTTTAGCACTTTGAATATGCCAGCCTACTGCTCTCTGACCTCCCTGGTTTCTAATGAGAAGTAAACATAAAGAGTCTTTTTCTTTTGCTGCTTTCATGATTCTATCTTATGTTGTGTGGAGGTGTGAATCTTTGAGTTTTTCCTTCATGGAGTTTGGTGAACTTTTTTCATTGTATTTGGGAAATTTTTAGCCATTATTTCTTTAGATATTCCTTCTACCTCTTTCTCTCCTCTTATGGAACTCCCATAATGCCTATGTTGGTCCACATAGAAGGTATTCCATAAGCCTCTGAGACTGTTAATTTTTTTCATTTTGATGGGAGGGTTTCTCTCATTGTTTTTCTTTTTTTCATAGATGGTATAATCTTAATTAATTTTAAGTTTGTGGATTCTTCTTTTAGCTCAAGTCTGAATTATTTGTTTACTACTCTACTTTTCAACTTTCAAACTTCTATTTTAAAAAATTTATCTGTATTTTGTACTTAAACATTATGTTCATAACTGTATTTTCCTAAACCTGCTTTCCTTTAATATTTTGAACTTACTTGTAATAGCTGATCTAAAATCTTTACTAAATCCAGAGTCTGGACTTCTTCAGGTATAGTTTCTGTTGGCTGCTTTTTCTTCCTGTATATGGTTCCTATTTTACTGTTTCTTTGCATGTCTCAACCTTTTTTGTTAAAAACTGGGACTTTTAAAATAATGGGCAACTCTGGAAATCAGATTTTTTCCCTTTGGGAGGGTTAGTTTTTGTTATCTTTCTTGCTGCTATTTATTAGTGATTTCTCTGGACTGATTCTCTAGTTTGTATTTTTGTCATTTGTGACCACTGAATTATCTGCTCATTTAGCTTAGTGGTTAGCTAGTGATTGGACAGAGATTTCCCTAACTGTGTTGAAGCAATAAATCTCCCAGTTTTTGCTGAGGCGCTCTCTGTTTGTTGGGGCATGCTTTCAATATGTCAACAGGTCACAACTCTGTTTTAGCTTTCATTTTGTGCTTGTGGAAAGCTTCAGGGTTAACCAGCATAAGAGATGAGGGCTGTCTCAGGTCTTGGCTGCACACAGAGTCCTACACATGTATATGACATTCTTGAGTGCTAGAAATACATTGGAACCTTTCAAAGCCCCTTGTGGACATCCCATTCCCCAGTTTTTCATCTAAGCTTTTGGTCAGATCCTCTTAGCCCCAGTTGCTAATGTTACCTCAGGCAGCCACAGTGTTAAACAGTTCTCCCTTATTGTTTTTGACAAATGCAGTGGAGATAAGACAGAGTTCAGTGAGATAAAGACAAACCTCTAGAACAGAGCTTTCCAGCAAGCTGTCAGGTCAAATAATGACAGTTCTCTGGGGATAGCACATGTGGGGACCTATAAAGCCACCTGGCCCTTTTGGTGACTATTAGGCTACTGGTTTTTATAGCTACCATAGTTGTAAAGCCTTGGTTTTCAAGGCTACCATGGAGTTACCTGTGGTCCTGGAGGAGGAGGATGGGATTAGTGCAAGTTAAAACAACATGAAGGTTGTTCTTACCAGGATGTGGCCATTTTTCTTAAATAAATGCTCCTCAAAATGTCAAAAAGCCTTCAGTTAATTGCCAGAGTTCTGAAAAAGTTGATTTTTGACAATTTTTGGCAGTGTTCTTATTGCTTGCATGTAGGAGCAGATTTTTGGAGATCTTTGCTCTGCCATCCTGAAAGTTAACTACCTATCAGTACTTCATCAAACGAGGAACCCTGGTGTAATGAGAGTCTGCTGTGCACATGCTGTGTGCACTATCGCCTACTTTGCCTCATGTTCCCTTTTCTTGTCTGTATTCAGTGTCTTGAAGTGGCCCCAAGGGAGTGTTAAGGAGTGCAGATTACTGTAAACCAGTGGTCACGACTCTCATTTTATTAGGAATGAGTCTTAATCTTTAAATGGACAGCAAGTGTTGAGCACTTAATCCCCCATTCCCAGAATGTGCTGCAGATCCAGGAGCATGTTGACCTGCTGGATCATTTTTTCCTATTGCCAGGAGAGTCCATCTTTTGCACTCTAGCCAACTTTGTTCATTGTCCTGTGCGGAAGTAAATCCATCATCCCCCAGAGTCAGGCTTGGAGGACAAAATACTAATAGTGGAAATGGCCATTTCCTCTGCATACTGTTGGTATTTGAAATCCTGTCCAGACACAACATTATTTTTTGTATATCAGATCTTACAGTCCTGGTGAACAGCTTGAGTTTTCTGTTAAATTTTTTAAAAAAAATCTATACATTTAAAGTCTAAGTTTTTGTGTGTAATATAAATTTAATTTTCTCATATGACCAGAAATACTGCATTATGGATATTTATTTTGTTACATACAGCCTTTTATTTCAGAAGTCATCAGTCTCCAAGTGTATAAAGAAACACAGGTGCCTTTGGTAAAAAGTAAAGAGTTTCTGGTCTGAAAACTGGTGTATGATTGTATAGCTATGTTGCTATTGTATTTTTTGCCTTTTATGTATTTGTATTTTTTTCTCACATGTTATATAATAATTCAAGTCATCTCAAATGTGATATGAAATGGTAGAACAACAGTTTTGAAATCTTGAAAAATAAAACTGGAAACATTTGCTTCTATTTTTTTTTCACCTCAGAGTGTTTTGTTAATGAGACATTTTATACTGCCATAAACTCAGGGCAATAATAAAGGTGTTGATTGATTTTTGGATGACAAGGGGCTTCTCTAATTGCAGAATTTGACATTTGTTTCACTTCTGTTTTAGGTGAGCAAGACGTGGAAGGTGATTGCAGAAGACGAAGTGCTCTGGTACAGGCTGTGCCAGCAGGAAGGGCACCTTCCGGAGAGCAGCATCTCTGATTATTCCTGCTGGAAGCTCATCTTCCAGGAGTGCAGAGCCAAGGAACACATGTTAAGAACCAACTGGAAGGTAGGCAGTAGCCAATATCCTTACCTGTAGAAGAGCGGCCTACAAGCACACAGGAATCCAGGCCCTGGCTTAAATCCGGAGTCCCTTCAATTACAGCCTGAGGTTAACTGCCAAAAGCAAAGAGGGGAGTGTGGTGAGAGTCCTGTCAGCTGCTGGTGATTTGTTGCCCATTTTGTTCACCTTTAGAGTATCTGCCCCCGCTTTCAACCACACAGTTTGGGGGCATCCTCTTCTCTAGGAGAGGAGGGGTGAGATTAGGGTGTCGGTCACCTCCCCTCTGATGGTTAGGCTCTCCGGACTAGTGCTCAGTGAAGCCTCCTTTCGTCTCGGCCAACACTGATGGACCAAGACATGGACCCCCACCTGAATACAAAAGAGAAGCTGAAAATGCTATTTCCAGTAACTCTTTAAGAGGGAGGTTTTAAACGTCTCTAAGTACCGTCTTCTCTCCCCTCACATAACCCACTGGCTTGCTTCCATAGCATTTATCACTTCAGAATCTCTACAGAAATATTAGATCACGGCTAAGAATTTGCACACTGGAATGTTTCTATGGGAAATAACTGTCAAGAACAGCATTACTTAAAGCTGCTCTGAGCCATGACAGGACGACCGTGCAGTCGTGCTGCTTCTTCCCGCCTGGTAGCTGGATAGTCCCTTGTATGGAAAGAGTAGAACCATACATACTCTCCCCGCCCCTGGAAAGGTCAATCCTAATAGACTTTGAGATCAACAAGCTTTTGCTCATTACTGATGGTGACAGATTGCCTGTGTGCCTGTCTGTCCCTGGTCACCTCATAACCTGATTAGTGATGGATACTCTCGATCTGGGCAAACTTACATGGTTTCTAGCAGAGTTAGTAAGAGCAGTGTTTCTTGAATTCAGGGTTTCTCGACCGCAGCACACGACCCCAGTGACATTTGGTGAGGACTGTCCTGTGTGTGATAGGATGTTGAGCAGCTTCCCTAACCTCTGCGTAGTGGATGCCAGTAGCATTCTCTACCTCCCTCCAGTCAGGACAACCGCAAATGTCTTCAGACATGTCGTGCGTCCCCTGGGAGGCAAAATCTCCCCTGGCTGAGAACTACCTTTCTCAGGAGAACTAGCATAGCCATCCTTTCAAAGAGCTTTAAGACCCCACCACTAAGAAGCGCCCGGGCCCCACAGCTGTGTGCTCACCAGGTCATGAACTCCCGTGGAGGCTGACAACGCTCTTGCCTGTGTGGTTGGGCCTGCATGAGAGACCTCAGTGAGAGGCAGTCATGAAGGTTTGATGGCACTACTTAGACAAGCCGGGTCCAGCCCTGCAGCAGGAGCTGGAATTGAAGGAGAGCTGGCGAGCTGAGCATTCACAGGGGCCTTTGCCTCTGGAAAGGAGGGATACTTCTGACTTGTGTTCCTGGGAGCTAAAGTGGCAAATTCAGAGATGTCGACCCTTAGTAGCACCACAGCTGAGTTTCTCCTTCCGCCAAAGCTTTGGTGATAGAGAAAGCCATGGAGGGAGGCAGCTACTTCCTCCTCATCGGCTGGAGGTGGCAGCGGGGACGGTGTTCAGAGACCCACCTGCAAACCTCTGGCCCTTCATAACTGTGGCAGGTTACGTGCAGATGAACAAAACGTCTCGTTTTTTCCTCTGACAAGCACACAGCCGTTTGTTTAGTGAGCACTCTCATAAATGATTGCCGATTCAGTGAACTGGAGTCAGATTCTTGCAGCATCTCGGCCCATTTCCTGGTCCTGTTAGCGGTGAGGACTCCCGTGAGTGAAGTGCGGAATGATGAACCATGCGCTAACTGTAATGATGGAATTCTTATTGGGATTCTAGAAAGAAAGCCCTATCAAAACATGAAAAGTAGTGTTAAAGCAAGTTGTTTTCCCTGCCGGTGCTCCCATTTCCTGCTGCATAAGGCCAGCATTGGGTTATGGTGAGGGGGACGAACACTCCTACTGCACAGCATGGCCCACGTCCTGTGTAATGAGCTTTGTACAAATGATCCCAAACCCACAAAGGGGCATAGAGTGGAAAATACATCTGTCTCTTGTGTCTCTCTGCCTGCCACCTGGTCCCCTCAGGAGCAACACTCGTCATGGGTTTTGGGTTTCCTTCAAAAGAACCGTTTCCGGGGTGCCTGGGTGGCTCAGCCAGTTAAACGTCTGCTCAGCGGGCAGTGTGCTCTCCCTTACCCCCAGCTTGCGTTGTGTCTGTCTGTCTCTCAAATAAATAATCTAAAAAAAAAAAAATTACCGTTTCCATGAACCTCTGACCTTGCAGTCTTTATTTTCCCCATCCTGATTTTATCTTTGTATGTCCTTGCTCATTTTATCCCCCGAGAGTTCATAAGGGCTGCTGACAGGTAAAATACCATAAAATGCCTTCTGTCCTCTGAACTGAACTAAATACACGTGATGCATTTCCTCAGATACTTGCCACTGCCCACCTTCTGTGCATCGTAGCTGTGTGCTCACACACTGCCTTTGGACCCTGTAACCCCCTCGAGCCCAGGAGCAGCGACTTGCATGTCCCATGCCCCCACCCTCCTCTTCAGTGCATCTCATGTGTGCGGTAACCCGTACATGCTAACACCTGATCTTATTAGTTGTCACCTTTGTCCTTTGAAATGCCCGCAACTTTGAGCACAATCAAGTGCTAAGAAATCGCCGTTGAACGTAGCTGGAAGTGAAGTGCCAGCTTCTGGGGATCCCAAGAACAGTACAAACTGTATCTCCCTTCTCCTTACACAGAATCGCAAAGGTGCCGTGAGCGAACTGGAACACATTCCTGATGCGGTTTTGTGCGACGTGCATTCCCATGACGGCGTTGTCATTGCCGGGTAAGTGAACGCAGTTTTTCACTTAATGATTAACTCTTCATCTTAAGGTCTTTCATTTTTCATTGGCCACCCTCTGAGTCCCAGTGACGTTCTCTTCCCCTGAGAGCACGTACCTTCCCACAATAGCCCGGGTTTGATGGAAAATCTCCACGATTCTGTTGTCCAGTGTTCAGGAGTCTGAAGTTAGTAGTGGGAAGCGAATGGTGTCGAGTGTAGAGCTATAATCCATTTATCTCAATATGTCTTTCCTAGCCTTTAAATCACTCTTGTGGCATGTTAGGTTAGATTTTCATTAAGGCAAACAGTCTGTATTTTATGAAGACATAAAAAAGTCAAGCAAGAATAATACATGTTGGCACAAACAGAGCCTGTTCTTACTGTCTTGTTCTGAAGCTGTTGTTATGAGAAAGGGCTGTGACCACATGGGATACTCCTTCCCCACCACACAGCACCTGTTTGCTACTTGTCCTGAAATAAGCTTTTTAGTGGTCTTCATCACCAAGAAATTTAATTTTAGCTTCTGTAAATTCCTGTGGCTACTGTCCCAAAAACCTCTTTCATGAATTCTTCCTATTTTACTAACAGATGCAAAAAGGTGTTTTTTAATGTACAGTGAGAAGACCAGTTTGATCTTTGGATTGAGAAGTGGTCTTTGAACTACAGTCCCACACTGTATATTTAATGCCCTGAGTAGAGATCATAACATTTAAAACCCTGAGTCTGAATTGGCTTTGGAGTGAGCCCCCCAGGAGAGGTTCCTGTCTGGAGGACCAAAAACAAATCTTGGCCTGAACAGCTTGGTGTAGTAGGTGAGTCTTTTTCTTTAAAGAAGACTCTTTGCTTAAGAAGCACCATTGGAGTTTAAAAAACTCCAAACAGATTATTTTGTGATCTACCATACCTAGAAAAAGTATCTTTGCTTGAAACTAGATATGCCTGGAAAGAACGCTTTTCCTTAGCTTTTCTTTTGCTGCGGTGATGTAGAGGTGAATGCCTTCTTGGGAGTGCTGTAGAACCACTGTTTTTGGAAAGATGAATGGACCTGAACTCTGGAATTCTGTCCATTCAGGTATCAGTGCGGCTTTAGACTTTTGCTTCTCATAGCAGAAATGTGGGCCTCAGAGCTTATGCTACATAAGGTCCTTTGTGCCTACAGATTCTAAGGCTCCATGGTAACTCGGAAAGGACTTCTGTCCTTCTAGCTTACAGGGGTCTCCCAATGTGTCAGGAGGCCTTTGAGGACAGAATGTTGAGATTGGACTGAGAGTCCGAAGGGAAATTAGAGATAAAGGAAACTTTAATCTCCAAAGCCAAGTAAGAGTTTATCTGGACGTGGCCCTCACAAAGGCCGGCTGGCCATGAGTCCAGATGCCAGCCCTTCTTTTCCTGCCTCCCTGTTCCCCTGAGGTCTGCTCAACATTACAGATTATGCCAGCACAACACAAAGCGATGGCAGAGTTTTGTGGATCGATAAGATGAAACGTGATCTGTGGGTCAGAGAGGCTCCTCCCGGCTCCTCTTTCTAAGAGAACCTTATGTTTATGGCCTAGCATCGGGTACTTCAGTCTTGCTTGTGTGTAGAGCATCTTGTGTTTATCATTAAAATTTTATCTGGTGGTTACGGTGCTTGTTTTCTGGGTCAGATCTCGAATCCCTTTTCATTTGAGACAGCGGTGTTTGTGGTTACCTCATTCCCAATCAATGTTGTATTTACCTGGCTTTCTGCAGCTCTGCATCTCCAAGGAGCTGCTTGCAGAGACCCTGGTCACTCCACCTTCTCTCGCCCAATCTACTCAGCCTGTGTTTCTCTGCTTTTCCTTCATTTCCTTTTTCTCCCTTTGAACATAGGCAGAATTTGTTCAGGGGCTTAAGTTTTATGTGCCTAGAACTAAACTGTGTAACCACTTTGCATTGAAACCTGTTAGGTTTACTTCCTGTAATTGACAGCAAAGGCGCCTGCAGAACCCCTTGCTTTTTCCCATCTTTTCACACCTTTGTGTAAAAGGTTCCTGGTTTGGAGATGCCTAGAATAATTTTTATTACTTAATGAGCCTCGCAGTTGACCCTGTCTTGGTTCTGCCTTACTTTTCTTTTCACTCAAACTAGAGTAACCTTCAAACACTTACGCACTCCAGTGCACCCAAGGCCCAGCATACTCATCAGCTGAGCAGGACCTGGACGATGCCTCTTACCGGGCTTGTCTTCCAGCAGAGGAAGTGGATACTGTTGTCAGAACTTTTGGTTTTTTGTTCTTTTTCCCATGAGTCTTTTGTTTCCCTTATGGTCTCATGGATGGTAACTTCCAGTTACTTTTTCCTTATGTTCCAAGCCCTTTAAATTTGTTTCCAATTTAACTTTTTCCTGATTACTCATCTCTGGTACCCTTGACTTTTCCCACAGTCTCTGATTGCCTCTGGCCACATCTCTCTCTCTCTTTTAATTGAGATATAATTCCTATACCATAAAATACCCTTTCAAATCGACGAAGTCTGTAATTTTTAGTATATTCACTAGGCTGTGTATCTATCTACCGCTGTCTAATCCCAGAACATTTTCATCACCCCAAAAAGAAACCCAGTCCTCCTCCTTTAAGGTCCAACTCCAGTCTTGTCTCCTCCCAGGGGTGTCCACAGCCCCCTGGCCTATTAACCCCACCCCAACATCTGCCTGTTTCCTAACTCTTGGAGAAGTGACTGCAGCTTATAGTGCAGCTTTGCCTTGATTAACATTTTTGTTTTCTGTTGTGGCTTTACTTTGAAATAATTAATTTCACAACCATGTATTTTCTTGCTGTTAATTTGTAAACATCTTTTTCTTTTTAAAGCTAGAGGTAGTGTGTAATATGCAGTGCCCTACGGTGCTTGTACATTGTTTTGTCTGAAGGAAACATTATAATTTGATATGCCGAACCCCCTCCGACCTGGATACTGAGTGTTATGTGGAAACCTGAGGAAATCCCTAATTTGTCTGGTCCTTGATTTCTTTGTCCTTTCCACTTAGAATCATGTCATCCAGAACCTGGAAGAAACCATAGAGGTTAGCTGTTCTAAAACCCTCTTTTACATGGCTGCCTGGGGCTTGGAGGTCTGACGAGCCGGGAGGGTCAGGCGTGCACTGCACCACTCCACTGTTCTTCTGCAATGTCCACATGGACAGCCAGCGGGTAGGGCTGCCTTCTGGAGCCCTTGTTTGCTATTCCGACAGCTCATCTAGGACAGCTTCATTTTGGGTTTTCTTTTGTGGCACATATCATTCTTTTCTGTTAAAAAAACGAAAAAGTGGTAGTAAAACCATGTTCTTACAAAACCGTTAGAAAGCAGCAAAGAGAAAAAGCCACCTAAATCCCAGCATGCTAACGTGGCTCTTGTTATGGTTTTTGTGTATGCAAGTTATTTGCTCATTGTTTTATGCACAGTTTTACATAAGCCTAGCCTACCTTCTGTTTTGGCCTTTATTCCTCACTAAACTGGTAAAAATTTTTTTGTGTTATTACATGCTTTTCATTATTTTCTTTGATTTGTCATAAAAAGTCCTACAATGTATCTTATTTTTTTTTATCATTCCTCTAGTATTGGACATTAAAGTCATTTCCCGTGTCTTGTTATTAATGTGTATATTTTACATAGGGGTTTTCAGATTTCCCCCCTTTTTAGTACTGCCAGTCTTCTTGAAAAATTATAAAACATATGCTTATTGGGGTCCCTATGTGGCTCAGTCAGTTAGGTGTCTGCCTTCAGCCCAGGTCATGATCTCAGGCTCCTGGGATAGAGCCCCACGTGTTGCTCCCTGCTCTGCAGGGAGTCTGCTTCTCCCTATCCCTCTCCCCTTGCTCATGGGCTCTTTCGCTTGCTCTCTCATAAATTAAAAAAAAAAAATTAAAAAACCTGCTAACTATAGAAACTTTAAATTGCATATAAATGTGTAGAATAAAGAGTCCTACATCTTTCTATATCCTTTAGTGTGATTATTTTTCTAGGCTAGAATCCCATTAGTGGAATTACTGGATTTAGGGGAATGAATTTTCATATTTTCCAGATTAAGAAATTATTTTTAAAAAGCCCTCATAACTCTCAACTTCCTTCCAGTCTGACTTTTGGGTGTGAAGTCTCCAAACCATCCCGCAAGCCTGCTCTCCTGACCCTGCCTCCCTCCCTTCTGTCAGGGCAATAAGTAAGAGGGGACACATTCGTGTCTTAACCTCCTATAGTCTGGTTTCTATCCCAGGCCTTCCACCACACTACACTGTCTCTCAGATCACCAGGGCTTGCAAACTGGTGGCTTTTCTTGGCCCATTGCCTTCCACATGTTGGCAGTGTTGGGTCTTGTTAACTGTATCCTTCTTAAAATGATGGGGGTGGTGCATTGAGCATCTCTGTACCTTTGGAGCCTAACACTGGACCCAGGACTCAGACTTTGAGGAAAGTGTGTACAGAATGAAAACTCCTTACACTCCTGAGACCGTGCACTTTCTGGGACTCTTTACTGCGTCTTTGACCTGCCCAGGCTCCTCCTGTGGCCCTTCTTGCCTTTCTGTGGTCTCACTTGGCCACTTAGCAGTGATGTGCAAAATTCCAGAAAACCCAGTTGCTGTCTTTGCTGGGTAGATAAGAAGTTCCCGCAGCCATGACAGAGTAATTCAGGCACAACCTTTACTTTGTTGTTTCAGCCAAAATTTTTCATTTCTTTAACTGGAGAAAAACTTTTGTTCAGAAGCCACCGATGTCCATACCGGAAACCCCCTGTCTGTCTCAGAGTCCAGCCTCTAGCTGCATTTTCTCTGTGATGGGGTAACCCTCCTGAAACACAGTGAGGGTGGGTGTATGCTTTTCCGTGTATTTAGAAGAGAGATTATCTGGAAAGTTTGTTGATAATAAGTGATTAGGAAGTGTGGTTTTTGTTTTTGTTTGTTTGGGTGATGACAGCTCTGAGAATTTTGAAATGTTTCTTAAATTATATTTCTCATTAAAAGAACAGAAGAGATGAGCACATGAAAACATGCCTGTCCTGTTTTGTGATGCGGCAACTGTTCTTGTCCCCAGTTGCACTCTGGAAGTTAAGAGCATTGAAAACAGATGACATCATGAGTTCAGAAGGGCCATATTCTAAACCTGAGCTGTAGGTCTAGGTATGATCCACCAGAAGTAGACTTGCTTTACTGCCACCTAGTGAAGGGGAGAGTCTCAGGTAAAGCTTCCAGAAGGTCAAGCTGGGCTCACTGGAGGCCTTGTGCCAGCTCTGCTAACCATTAAGCTATTAGCTCACCAGAAGCTTTTATTAGATGCCCAAGAGTATGGTGGTGGTTTGCAATAAACTCCCTCCTTACTTAAGATTCGTAAGTCTAAAGCATTTCAGTCTGCATAAGAGAGCATACTTTTCTAGTCACATTAGAGGACCTTTTCCTCCCCGTTTTGATTTAAAAAAATAACAAGCACCCTCTTTGTGTCAAGGTTTTTCTCTGCACTCCTAAATATTTCTACTTCGGTTTCTGCTGCTGTGATGTTGCCTTTTTAGGGTCTGGTTTCCGCTTTTACTGGAAGGAACAGTGACCGTGTACCAGTGTTTCTCCTCTGCCAGAAATGGTTGGAAGGAAAATTATCATTTAATGTTGCAAAATATCAACTCTTATCTCCCTTAGAATATGATTGTCCCATTTGGTCTCCTGCATTTCATCCAGCTCTGTTCCCTTTGAGGCAGTTGTGCCCAAGTAGACAGGCGAAAGGAGTGCCGGTGCCTCCTTCCAGCAGCCAAGTGACTTCTGGCTGTTGTTCTGGCTTTTCTCTTTGTTAGCTTTGTCTGTCCACACAACCCAGGCTTCTGTAGGCTGGAAGCAAAGCTTTGAGTTCCCGGTTTATGTGTACATAAAATCTCATGTCTGAGTCTCTGATTTGCTTGGCACTTCCAGTGGAATTTTCTCATTTGTGATTAGGAACTGTAGGAAAATAATGGTTCCTGCATCTAAAGTAACTTGAAATACTATGCTTTTAGCCATTTTCCCACCACTTTTTCCTAGTAATTAAAAATGTGCCTTTTCATTGACCATGTACCATGCCACAATATGACTTTGCTCTGAAATTGTGTATATTTGCCCCAAATTTTAAAATCTGCCTAGGAGCTAAAGATGGCAAGGACGGGACTGAGGGGTTTAATAGTTGGCTAGTTTCAGGTGAATGTATAAAAATGGGTAATACCTTTGGCTTGCTTTTGAGACTCTTAAGATAACGTGCTTTGTAAATAGAGACAGGTGGTAAAGTTGTGTTAGACAGATGTCACCTCACTTAGGAAGGACATGCTTCCTATCTTTTTCCTTCTTTAAGAACTTTTTCTCTTGATGGTTTTCTTGCAGCCTTGGTTTATATATATAGATTTTGTACTGCTGCTCAGTATGACATTGGACTGTTTGCCATAAGGAATTTGATCATTACCCGTTAGGGACCTCTTTTTAAAAATACCTTTAAAATTTATTTTCTGCCATGAGGTGTACATGCTCTTCTGGTAAATAAGTCTGAGGTAAGGTATTGATAAGAGCCTGGAGGAGACCATTACATTTATTATACCCTTAATGAAGGAGCTCCAGAATACCCTTAATAAATACTGGTGAACTCATGACTGCATTTATCCATCTCTGGTTCTCCAAGGAATAATGGGAAGGGCCCTAGCTACAATAACTCTGCATAACCATCATTGACTCTGACTCTATTGATTGTGATTAACCAAGATGTATGGAAAAGAGTTTTAAGTGTGTAGTGCATGTATCTCGTAAGGTCCATTAAGATGTTCATTATTTTTCAATCGCTGCGTCTTAAGCTGCACTTGATGTCTGTAGTAGAGCTTTTCTGCGGAAAGACTGCACTGTGGGATTGAGTTCATTTTGTTAATTGCATAATACTACGCAGTCATGTTTCATAGAAAACAGTAAATACTCTTGATTTCATTGATTTGTATTCTTTGGTTATTACTAAATAAAGTATGGAGCATGCAAATAGTTCTTAAAGCCTCTGCATGGTGAGGGCAAAAATGGTTCTTGAAATGAGCGGTGCTGCATTTTGGGGGGCCTCTGCCTAATTGCTTGGTGGGCTTGAAACCAGTTTTGTCCTCTGAATTTAAGCCGGTAGATTCATTCATTGAACTCTTACTGAGCACAGAAGAATGCTGCAGAGACCCCTCCCTTGCTCCCAGGCAGCAAGGAGTTCAAGCCCCTGCAGTGACAGAATAACTTGGGAGATGCTAGGGTCGGGGGAGCAAGGCATCTGCCGTAAGACCCTAGGGAAGGGCACCCAGTACAGGCTCAGTCAGGCCGGGTTCTCCTGGAAAGTGACTTCTCAGCTGAGGGAAGGATGACAAGGAGCCGGCTAGGTTAGAGTTTTATGGGGCAAGGATGCAAATAACCTGCTTACACTCTGCCACTCCTCAGTCCCAAACCAAGGGCAGGCGTTAATAGTTCAGCACAGCATTTACGTTTCTGGTACGCTGCTGGAATTCAGCTTCAGAATCCTTCTCAACACAGGGCTGCAGGCAGCCTCAGTTGATGTACTGGATTTGACACACAGACCATTTGCTAGGCCTGGCCTGAGGCCTCATGACGAGGCTCCTTTCGGCTGTTGTCAGTACTTGGTCAGAATAGAATTGTGATTTTGTTTGGGGATGGTTGTATGAATATGGCTCTGTAGAGGCTGAAGTTGTATCAGCCTTTCTGTACATCCTCCCGTGTCACCTGTGAAGTGCATATGGGAGGCACCCTTGCTTCTGCCCGGCCTCGCACTCCTTGCCAGCATAATGAGCCTTTTTTGTTGGCTTATTGCCTTCTAGTTAGAGATAGTGGTAGAATTGATGGGTTAGGTTCACGGGCTGTGTCCTGCAAGCCTGAGTCACAGTATTAAAGACGATAAATTCCTTATATTGCACTTCAATGGGGATGGTCCTTAAAAGCCATATTTGTTTGAAGACACTGTCATCTGAGGAGGCGGCCTGGCTCACTGGCTAAGCAGCAGTTTGAGGAAAGCCTGGGGACCTCTTTTGATCCCAGCGGTGCCACTAAATTATTTTTTTTGTGACCTTGGGTAAGTCACTTAACCTTACTTACAGCATTCCTAAATCAAAACAACCCCCAAGGTTGTCATGAAGAGCCTTAAAAAAAAAAAAAAAAAAATTTTTGGGGGAGAACGCTCAGGCTCCTGGAAGCAAAACGTAAACACCCCCTTCCATCTCCCCACCAGAAGGGTTAAAGGTGGGGCTTGTTTTATTTTGCTTTTAGCCATACAACATTTCTTCTTTTTCTTCGGGCCTCTTAGTCCAAATGAGTAGTCTGTTCGTGGAAACTTAGTAGTTAATGGAAGCTCTTTGGTGGTAAACCATTGTAAATTGGCAATTGCTCTGGCGCGCCGAGCTTGAGAGGCTCTATTCCCATTCTTTCAACAAAAAATCAGCTGTGGTCTCTGACCTATTTATTTGGAGGTAACCCTGCCAAGCGTAAAAAAGATTGGGAAGGCGTACAGTTTCACTGGTCCATGCCCTGGACTGGGACATCCTCAGTCATCTGGAACAGGCTTCTTATTCCTTGTGTTTTTCTTTAGTGCTCTCACAGCAGCTAATATATTAGTTGCCGTTGTACTTTGCACAGACACTAATTAGAGAGCCATCAACATTGGGGTCCAAAGGCTTACTGACAATGCAACTGTCATAGTGGCGTCTTAATTGGTTGAGTGTAATTGTCATTAGGCAGCGATAAAGACATCTGGAGCTCTGGAGAAAAATCAGCTTTTTTTCCTACCTCCCTTCGATATCTGTTCTTGCTTCTCCTGGCCAATGTTGTTAAGCACTTTTAGATCACATTTAGGGTTTGGTCCAGTTCCCTCTGCTCCAGCCATCGTTTTACCCTCCTGAAAATGTCTGTTTCTTTAGCACGAGTTCATTAGCACAGAGTCTGATCTCCACTGCTATGGCTGTTCTCACTTGCCTTCTATTCTAGAGTCTGGCGCTGAGTCATCACGTGGTACCTGCTGAGCCGGTATTATTTGTTTCCCTCAAAAAAGAGAACATGGAGTCTTTTATATTTTGCCTCCTGAGCCATTTGCATTATGCTATTCTCCTGCTCTTTGGCCATGAAGAATGGAGTTCATTTAAATGGCTATCTTTGAAAGTGTTCTTCTTTATCAAAATAATTTAGCTTAGCCTATGCTTTTATACATATTTTAATCATTTTGGAAGTAAATGCGAGGAGTTTAACACCTCTCGATGTGTGTGTTCCGAGTGTCTCGCTGATCATTAGCAGTGGAGGGTGGGCAGTAGAAGTCAAAGGAGGCGCCAGTCATACCAGTCGAGTTGTTACTCATGGATACCCCCTCCCGGTCCCTGTGTATTAGCTGTGTGTAAGGCACTGTGATAGAGATAGAGCATTGAGATGTGGCCTTCTTCAGGACCTGAGCATCAAGTGGAGATGTGGCAGGTAATGAACACCATTTCTTTAGATACAGAGCAGTTGATACAGTGTAGTTGAACCAGAGAAGGCTTCATGGAGGAAGAGGGTCTGTGCTAAACATTGAGCAGTTGGTAGGCTTGTGCTAGGTCAGTGGTTCTCAGTCTTGCCTAACCGCTGGAAACACTGATGCCTGGCTCCACTCCCAGGGTCAGACTTCAGTGGTCTGGGTGTACTTTGAATATCAGGAATTTGGAAAGCATCCCAGGTGATTCTCACGCGCAGCCAACATTGGGATCCACTGGGCTGGCTTGGTAGGAGGGAAAACACTCCGGAAAAGTGGATAATGTGAGCAAAGGTGCTGCAGTAAGAGTCTATGGAAGCCAGGAATGGCAGACTTGTCCGGAGACAGGTTCATGCTAAGGAAGACCAATGAGACCTGGGAGAGAAGCTAGTGTGTGGAAGGATCTCTGTGCTAGGCCCAGTAATTAAAATGTCATCAATAAGACATTAAGGCTTGAGTAGCTAGAGGGCTTTCTAAGTGTCAAGTGCTATTCTAGTCTGACTCAGGACTTCTAGTGTTGGGCTCATAGCTATGAGCAAGACCCAGCCCCTGACCTTAGAAGCTGATGGGTTCTTGGGGATCTGGACAGACCGTTGCTGTGAGAGAAAAGTCTAGGCTGTTGTGGTGTAGGCTAGATCACAGGGAGACATGGTCCAGTGGGAAGGGGAAGAGAGGAAGGAAAAATGATTATTTGTGTCATCAAGTACTTCTTGAGGGCTTGGCTTGTGCAGGGCTGATGGGGTGGGGGAGGCTTGGGACTAAGGGGCCCTGAGGCATTGAGCGGTTTGGATGGGGGCAGCATCCCTGGGGACGGAAATGGAGAGGGCGTGGCCACCAGAACACCTTGGCAATGTGGGTGGGGCCAGGTGTGTGTGTGTGTGTGTGTGTGTGTGTTTGTGTGTGTGTGTGTGTGTTTGCTCAGTTTTGTACCAGGGACTAGGACTGATGTCACTGAGGAAAGGAAGGATTTCAGCAGTGGGCTAGTTTGTGGTGAACTAAAGCCTTTGAGGAGAACACGGGTTTAATTCTAGACCTGCGGCATCTCAGGGTCAGGGGGACAACATTTCTGTGGAGGAAAAGCCCTGTGAGGACCCGTTAGACATGAACAGAGCGCTCTTCTCTGTGGCAGCCCTGCCAGTGAGGAGAGTGAGTGGCAGCTGTATCTCACAGGGGCTCCCTGTTGTGTGTGGGCCGGCAGTTCATCAGGTTCTGGTTTTGTTGTTTTGCCTCAGAACTTTGTAAAGCGGCTTTAGGGCTGGAGCTTAGGCCCTGACATGCTCTCTGGCCACGGGGGCCCCGATGGGGTGCACAAAGGGCCCTGAGAGACTGTGTGTGCGGCCGCTGTACCAGGCATCAAAGGAAAGGAAGTACGTTTCCAAGTCCCGGAGTTCTCGGACTCCTACATTTGCTTTCTGTGTCTTCTTTTCACTCCTTGTCTCTATTTCTGATGGTGTCGCCGTCCGTCTCACCTTTCTTTTCTGAAATGGCTCCTTCCTTTCATGTAGAACTTAAGAATCTAATCATGCACAGTCTAGACGTTCAAACGTGTTATCTTTGTTCACTGTCTCTGTAGCTAAGCAAATGGCCTTAGTCCAGGGAATACCTGAGTTCTTTTCTGGGGTGTCAGGGTGAGTCTGGTAGATTTGGCGTAGTGGTGTGTGTTCTTGTATAGGGTTCCTCATTAAGAAGGGTGATCTGGAATGCTGCCTAGAGGACCTGGGAGCCAGAGGCCATGCTTTGGCCACAGTGATATCAATATCCACCCTTACTTGGCATCGCCAGGCTTAACAACACTCATGGAGTGAGCATTCCTATTTACTGGGGGATCAGTCGTCATGCGGATTTCCTTCAGCCCAATTTTTGAAAGCGTGTCTGTCTCGCTGGCTCTTTACACCACAGGTGCACTCCCCGGGCACCGTCCTGTGGGGCGAGAGCCGAATTTTCCAACTGAGGGAATTTATGTGACAGAATCATCTTTGAATCACATAATGTATATATTTACCAGCAATAATTTGAGGGAATTACTGCTATATTCAGTAAAAGAAGCACTCCTTTATCAGAATGTTCTTAGTTGTTTTTTTACATATATATTTTTTTAACGATTTTACTTATTTGAGAGAGTGTGCCCATGAGCAGGGGGAGGGACAGAGGGAGACGCAGTCTCCCTGCTGAGTAGGAAACCCAATGTGGGGCTCGATTCCAGGACCTGAGCCAAAGCCAGACGCTTAACTGACTGAGCCACCCAGGGGTCCCTCTTAGTTTCTTTATTAACAAATCTCACATGAGAGATTGATCTGTAACTACTTGATAGATATATCATGTGATAGATTTCAGTAGTTGAATTCATCTCAGAGATTATCTTGAGTCTTTATGGTTTTTATGTGGGATCCAAGAAATGCTGAAGGAACTATGGCCAGGGTCTCTAGAAGACTGTGAACCTGCTTAAAGTCATGTGCCTGTCTTTGTGTTTGTGGGGTACATCATTAGACTCTTAAAGCCTTTCTAACATGCCTCCCCGTGGTTAGCTGATTTACATGTTGAACCAAACTCTCTGTAGCAGATGTAAGGAACTTAGCATAAATACTTCGATGGCAGACAGCACACCACCTCGTCATCTGGCCATTCCATTATCCTCGTGTCTGAGGGGCCTCATGTCTGAGCAGGTTCTGGCCCTGTCTTGGCTTTGATGGAGAGAGTCATTTGTTGGAGTGGCAGTAGTAATAGGAGAGAGTGAGTGCTCCTATTTTCTAAGTGGGCAAAACCGGGGAGTGTCATGCATTTCGGCAAGAGCTTTTCATGAGAAGGCAGCATTGTCTGGCTGCTAAAGGCAAGATTTAATTGTTTCAGCAAATCAATTAGTCTTTAGGGACTTTAATCAGTCAAATCTGATGCATGGATGAGGCATTAGAAAGCTCGCGCCTGTAAGACCATTAGTCCTTAGCTTTTCTCTCTTGGTCTGTCTTTTGTGTATGTGTGTAAATACTCTGGCCTCTACAGATTTCTGCTAGTGATCCCTTTGCGGGGATAACGCAAGGCAGTAGATTGGTTATGATAGCGTAAGGGAGATCTTGATGCCAAAATCTTGTAGTACGGTGTTCTCATTTGAATTGTCACCCTTGTGCCGTGTGAGAGCATGAACTGTGTTCACAGCCTTCTGTCAGCTAGGTGACCTTTCCTCCTGTTGGAATTACTCCTCTAAATAATGTTACAAGAATGGCTGCCCACCAACCAAATCTTACTTCTGTTGTTTTAAGGTTCTCCCTGTTTTCTCTACCATGGCCCCGCTCTCTAGTCCCCGTTTGGAACCAAGTGTGCTCTTCTTTTCCAGATATACATCAGGGGATGTGAGGGTGTGGGACACCCGCACCTGGGACTACACAGCCCCTTTCCTGGAATCAGAGTATGAGGAGGACGAGCCTGGAATGCAGCCATATGTCTCCTTTGTGAGGATAAACAGCTCGCTGGCGGTAGCAGCTTATGAGGATGGTAAGTAACCGCAACCCTCCTCCCTATTAAGGAAAAAAAGCTTTACAAAAATTAAGCAGCTGTGGCCGGCTCCCCCCTGTAATCCCTCCATACATACACGTGGGCACACACACATGTTCACACACATACACTCACTCTTGCCTTTATGTGAAGAAGTTGGCCAATAACCCTTCCATGCATTAGTAGGCAATGGAGCAGAGCACCCAGTAAGACTGGTGTTTAATTCCTACTGGAACTGGCGGGCTGGGTTTCAGTGCCAGACACGAGGCTGGCCAAGCCATCTTAAGCAAATAGCTTGTTTGGTATAAAATATTAAATATACTTGGCCTACTTTTCCTTTAGTCTCTGCTCAGTCCAAAGGGAACTGGGAAAAGGGGGGATAGACAGATAATCTGTTGACAGATATGGAAAGAGAAAAATAAAAGTCAGTGCCTACCTTCACCTGGCATTTACATACCATAGAACATAATTTATGGTGATGTATTGTCTCTTTGGGATTGATAGTTATTTTTGTGTATGAACAACCATGGATTTACAGAACTAGTTAAGAAAAGCCTAAAATTATATTAACCTAAGTCATGAAACACCTGTCAGCTTGTAACTAATAGGAATAATGATTTTGATGGCTGTGATAGCCTATGCTCCTAAGTTCTATTATGTTGTGATGTTGCAATCTCCAAAAGCTTGATTTCCCCACTTGCCTGAGTTGGACCACAAAATGTTTTGGAATGTTAGTCTTCATGTCATGTCACTGTTGGAAATATTGGGAGTCAGTGAAACAACCACAGAGTCCATGGTTGGCTCAGATGGACAAAACTGTAGCAATTTTATATCTATATGTCACTTAAAAAGAGGGCTGAAATCTTGAAATGTATTACTTTATGTATTACTTTTAACATATTACTTTAACAACATGAACTCTATTCTTTCAGTTTTGATGGTAGTGGACTCCATTGATAGATTTCTTTTTAGCTTCTAGAAATTCAGCTAAGCTCTTTCTGCAGTATGTAGAATTTCCTGTATGTTTGTTGAGCTCCTGGGTAGGTAACACAAGATCGGCTTGAGTGTGTTTCCAAATTACCAGTATTTCTCTAAAAAATGAGTATGCAGAGGCTGTAGTACAATTAGAATCCTACAGTTCTAGCATCCTCTCCTAGCCTTCCTCAGCCACACACGTTCTTCGGATGGGGAAACTGGAATCCAAAGAGGCCAGCTAGGTGATTTGCTTGAGGCTGAGCTGTGAGTCCAGTAGTGAATCCAGAAGGGTGACTGTGTGTCCCAGACCCGCTGGGGTTGGGATGCACACTTTATCTGCTACTAAACACAGAGACACCTGCAGAGATGTGCGCCTGGTTGATCGGCATCCCCATGTCTCCTATCTTGGGAGCTTGAAAACCCAGCTTGAGGAGATGGGCTAGTGTGCTGCCAGTTTCCCATCATTGGTCAGAAGTGTCTTTGTCCCCCTCGTCCCTATTGCTGCACAGAAGCCTCGGGAAACCATGCAGATGGGAGACAGAAACTACCTTCTTTGTTTTTTTTATTGTTGTTATTGTTGTTTTTATTATGTTAGTCACCATATAGTACATTAGGGGGTTTTTTTTGTTGTTTTTGTTTTTTTAACGATTTTATTTATTTATTTGACAGAGATCACAAGTATGCAGAGAGGCAGGTAGAGAGGAAGGGAAGCAGGCTCCCTGCTGAGCAGAGAGCCCGAATTGGTGCTCGATCCCAGGACCCTGGGATCACGACCTGAGCTAAAGGCAGAGGCTTAACCCACTGAGCCACCCAGGGTGCCCCAGTACATTAGTTTTTGATGTAGTGTTCCAAGTTTCATTGTTTACATATAACACCCAGTGCTCCATGCAATATGTGCCCTCCTTAATACCCACCACCAGGCTCACCCATCCCCCACCCCCCAAAAACCCTCAATTTGTTTCTTGGAGTCCACAGTCTCTTATGGTTCGTCTCCCCCTCTGATTTCCCCTCTTTCACTTTTCCCTTCCTTCTCCTAATGTCTTCCATGTTATTCCGTATTTTCTACAAGTAAGTGAAATTATATGATGATGCTCTGCTTAACTTATTTCACTCAGCATAATCTCCTCCAGTCCCATCCATGTTGATGCAAAAGTTGGGTATTCATCCTTTCTGATGCCTGAGTAATATTCCATTGTATATATGGACCACATCTTCTTTATCCATTCATCTGTTGAAGGGCATCTCTGCTCTTTCCACGGTTTGGCTATTGTGGGCATTGCTGCTATGAACATTGTGGTACACATGGCCCTTTTTTTCACTACGTCTGTATCTGTGGTAAATACCCTCTTTGGCAAATACTTGGTAAATAATGGCCAAAATGTATTTTTAAAACTTGATTTAAGGGACGCCTGGGTGACTCAGTTGGTTGAGTGGCTGCCTTCGGCTCAGGTCATGATCCCAGCGTCCTGGGATCGAGTCCTACATCGGGCTCCTTGCTCAGCAGGGAGCCTGCTTCTCCCTCTGCCTCTGCCTCTGCCTGCCACTCTGTCTGCCTGTGCTCACTCTCTCTGACAAGACAAAAAACAAAACAAACAAACAAAAAAACTTGATTTAAAAAAATACAGTTAACATTCAAAAAGAGCAAAAATAATATACAAAGTAAAAGAAAATATATCCCCCGAAAAAGCTCAACTGCTTCTCCCTTGCATCCTACCTTGGTCCCTCCCCTTGTACATCTTACACATGGATCCTGTGCTACGTACTTCTCTGCAACTTGCCCTTGTTTTGTTTTTAACATAATGACACATCTTGGTATCTTTCCCTGTTGGCACTTATAGGTAAACCTTATTTTTTTTTCAGGCTGAGTACAATGGCACAATGCAGCTATATTTATAATTAGAGCCCTTAATGATGCACACTTTGATGGTTTATACACTCTGATGGTTTATTTTTGTTACTAAAAAACGTGCTGCGAGCAATATCCTCAAATACCACAAAGGACTCGTGCAGATATAGCTATGGGGTAAATTGCTAGTAATAACTGGGTTGGAAGCTACACATGCTTTATGTTTTGATAAATATTACCAGATTGCCCTCCACAAAGGTTCTTCCAGTGAATGGTCGTACCACCATATGTATGAGAGCAGTGGCTTCCTCACGCAGGTCTGATAGGTGGAAAAGACATTGCACTCTTGCCTTTGTTTTACTTTATATGGACATGTGAACACCTTTTCATTTTTTTTTTTCTGTTTCTCTGCAAATTGCTGGTTCCTGTCTGTTCTCATTTTTCTCTGGGTTATCTTTTCTGATTAGAAAGGGAAATAGTCTTGCCATACCTATTTTAAATTTTTTTTTCAGTTGGTCAGTTATTCTTCAGTGGACTTTGTTATGATTTATTTTTCTGGATGGTAGTTGTAGATGTATGTAATTTTGATTTTTGAAATCTATAATTGAGTGGGCTTTGTTCTGTAATTTAATGTTTTTGACTAAGTACTACATTTTTAGGGCTGTAAGATCAAACTAATAGAAATGGTTACCCATTGAGAAGTCTTGCTCTTTTTTTTGTTTTGTTTTTAGATTTTATTTATTTGATAGCACAAATGGGGAGTGGCAGAGGGAGAAGCAGACGCCCCACTGAGCAGGGAGCCTGATATGGGGGGCTCTATCCCAGAGCTTGGGATCATGACCTGAGCCAAAAGCAGATGCTTAACCACCTGAGCCACCCAGGTGCCCCAAGATGTCTTGCTTTTACCCATTTTTGTCCACTCCATTCTAAAGCAGCCATATATTTTAGTTCTCTTTTTATCCTCCCAGTATTTGTGCTGCAGATAAGAATGTTCGTATTCTCCCCCTTTCTGAAATGAAAGACCACAAATTACATTATTCCATATGTTGGCTTTTTTTACTTAATTATCTGTCTTGAAAGCTTGTCCCTGTCTGTATATAGAAAAACCGCCTCCTTTCTCCCCCTTATACTGCGTGGTATTCCTGTGTACAAGGACCGTGGTTCAACTTACACAGCCCCTTACTGAGGAGTAGTTGTGTTGTTTCAGACCTTCTGCTATTAAAAGGTAGCAATAAGCCTTACCTGTAGGACATTTCTTGTGAGTAGAGGAATGGTAGTTTCCTATAAAATTTATGAATCCAAGGGTAAATGCTGATAGGTTTCTACAATTTTGCACTCTCACCGGCAAGGTATGTTGGTATGCCCATTTCGTCACACTTTTGCCAGCAAAGTGTGTTTTAGACTTTGAGGTGTTGTCAATTTGATAGACTAGAAATGGTATCCAAATGTAGTTTCAATTTATATTTCTCTTAGCTTAAGATTTCTTTTCATATTTGTACCTGCTACTTGTACTTCTTTCTTCTAGTAAGCTATGGGTTATTTTTCATACCTGAATCTTGACCAATAGAGTTTATCCTGTGACAGTATAAAATACGAATATGAGGCTATTTTTTCCAGCCTCTCTTCTTAGAAAGCCCCTCACTCCCTACCTCACTGGCTCGAGGTGCTATCTTTATCAGTTTTTTGATGTGAGATTCTCTCGGTACTCAGGTCTGTTTCTGCGTGTTATGCTCTGTCTGATTGCTTACGTTTATACCATCAAGTTGGCATTGTCTTTCTGGGTCCCGCGGCATTGTTGATGTCACGATTCATGTATCTCCAATTCATTTCGGGACTAGGATTATGTCTTCGGTGAGAACTCTTGCATTTTTACTTCTCTTCTCACTCTGAGCTTGCTTTACTAGCCGATTGGGGCTTTACTATTTCTGGGATACACAACAACTTTTCATTTTTCTCTCAGACCTCAGGTGTCATTGTCTTTGGTCTCCCTTCATTTTAACAGATTGAGACTGTGATATTTATACCAACATATTCATGAGTAGCTACTTCTCAGGCAAAGACAGATTGAAAACATCAAATGCACATTTTTATATTGCTCCTTTTCAGGAGCAACAAACAGGCACTTCTTAGGCAAAACATGGCAGGAAAGAAATGTACCTTGTGGGGTCTGCTGTATGACATTTGTGACGGTGCCCAACAGAAGAGAAGAATATGATGAAATGAGTTAATGAACTTCAGCTCCCTGGCTGTGCTGAAGGAAGTTCTGTAGTCACTGAGCCCCATTGATGGTCTACACACGTATTCTCCACAGAAGGAGTCCGATCCAGAGGGGAGACGGAAGCTGCTTGGGGAGAAAGTAAGTCGTCCCTACATCCTTTTTAGCCTCCTCGCCCGGT
This sequence comes from Mustela nigripes, assembly GCF_022355385.1. Taxonomy (NCBI): domain Eukaryota; kingdom Metazoa; phylum Chordata; class Mammalia; order Carnivora; family Mustelidae; genus Mustela; species Mustela nigripes. The sequence goes on from NC_081564.1 coordinate 13,085,890, forward strand.
AGGAACACTGTACACCCACCTGGGGTGTTGAGATTTGGCAAGGTGATCCACAGTTGTGATTTTTTGAATTCCAACCCACTGGCCTCATATTTCTTCTGCCTTGTTTCCGATTGTCAGCACTGGCCATCCTCCAGTTTGATTTTACCACTAATTGTGTTGCACGTTACCGTACCGAAATGAATCAAATCAAAATGCTTTTCCTGGAGCATTAGATAAAGCAGGCGAAGGTTCCGAGTAATGAGCAGATGCTGCTAATGCAGGGACAGTGGGGACCTTGCCAGGACTCCATCTGCTCCACGCTCGCCTGCCTCTGGCCCCGAGCCACAGCATTAGGGAAGGCGGTGTACTCGAAACCCACTCTCCGCTCACAGAGTTTATCTTGAAAACTCACTGTTTGGTGAGAAATGAGATTACACACTTTTTAGGTGCAAAGAAGTTCTCGTTTGTCCCTCAAAGTGGAGAGGAGAGACCAGGCACAGCGCATATTAGCATGCAGGAGCCGAGATGGAATAGCCAACGGTTGTCTCTGTGTGCTGCCATGAAGCAAGGCAAAGTGGCTTATCCACTTCTGCAGCACTCCCAGTGCAATTGTCTGAACACACACATGCTCCATTGTCAGGGGCTGTGCCCGCCCTGGGCCCGGGTGACTATGATTTCTCATTTACTGGCGTAGTAACAATGAATGGGAGGAGTGGGTCTCTCCAGGCTTCTTTTTAGCAGAGAACAGTAGGACCATGTTTTAGTTAGATGGCTATGATGAAGAGTAGGTGCTTTTAAAACTTCATAATTTTATGTTTAATTAAAAAAAAGACAGTTCTTTGATAGTTTTGCTTATGTCTCTTCTTTGTGTGACGATGGTGGCATTGGAATGTAATGATACAACCTTTGAATGTAATACTATACAATAAACAATATTCTTCACCTCCCAATCAAGATAGAAGTTTTACAAGAAGTTTAACATGCTAAAGCATTGCTTGGGAGATGGCTAAGACAGCTGGGTGTGGGATGTGGATATGACTTTTTTTTTTAATTGCCAAGACCTGCCTTTTCTGGTCATTGTTCTCTTAAGTTTCAACAACCAATTTTTGCTTGAAACCTTTGCCTAACCTTAGGTCTGGTGGACTTGCTTAGGTATTTGACAAAAAAAAAAAAAAAAAAGAACTTTTTGATAATCCCAAAATACCAGGTATAGTCCTTATAAAAGATAGGATACCTTTATAAACATGAACAATGAACAGTAAGAATGCTCGTTTTAAAGGTGCTCAGAGTGGAGTTGAACACTGAAATGCAGAGATGGTTCTTTTGGTGTCAAAGGATTTGGGGAATTGAACTTTAAATTTGACTACCATTTGGCATGGTCTAGAGTGCTAGACTGTGTTTCATACATAGACAGGCTGTGGGAATGTGGGAACTATGCTTATGTGATGGAAGTGTTTGAATAAAAACTTTTTTTTAAGTTTTTCCATTTTTCAGTAAGAAGAATTTGAAATTATATTTCATACTTACTTCTGTATGCTTTGGCCGGAATATGCGTTGTATCTACGTATTAGGGCAGTGTTCCTCAAATGGGTGTCCAGAGAGAGAATCTTGAGCAGGAGCTGTGAGATCTCCAGGAAAGTTTGTTGTTGTTGTTGTTTAAGATTTTACTTATTTCTTTGACAGACAGAGATCACAAGTAGACTGAAAGGCAGGCAGAGAGAGAGGAGGAAGCAGGCTCCCTGCTGAGCAGAGAGCCCGATGTGGGGCTCCATCCCAGGACCCTGGGATCATGACCTGAGCCGAAGGCAGAGGCTTTAACCCACTGAGCCACCAAGGCACCCCAATTTGTTGTTGTTGTTTTTTTAAATCTGTATTTTTATAGTAATCTAAAAAAAAAAATCTGGATCCTTTGACCTTGTAACTAAACCATGCAGCATGATCTCAGTATTTGAATTTGCATTTTGTGTTCACAGACAGTTGGTACCAAGTGATCACCTACATGTCTTGTGATTGTTTTTCATGCTAAGGGTTCCACAGATGACTTTTTATTTTATTTAATTAATTTATTTATTTATTTTCCACAGATGACTTTTTATAGAGGTCTGCAAGCTCTCAGATTTAAGAAACACTGGGGAGGGAAGTTCTCAATTTCTACGATTACTGCAAATTTTTTAAAAGATTTTATTTATTTATTTGACAGAAATCACAAGCAAGCAGAGAGGCAGGCAGAGAGAGAGGAGGAAGCAGGCTCCCCGCTGAGCGGAGAGCTTGATGTGGGGCTCCATCTCAGGACCCCAGGATCATGACCTGAGCCAAAGGCAGAGGCTTTAACCCATTGAGCCACCCCAGGCACCCCACGATTACTACAAATTTTTGATGTTACTACTGAAAATAATTTGGAAAATGTCTTTTCATGCAGAAAGTGATACATTGAATTTATGTTAGGAAATTTGGTGTTAATCTTCTGGTTTACTGGGGTGGTTTTACTGAAAACTGATTTTTAATAATATACCGGCATAAATTCAAAGTAGCTATCAGTGTTAGTAGGGTTGAGGTTAAAAATGGAAAGGAACAATGAATAGCACAGAGTATTTTTGTCGAAGGATAGTTTAGACTAGAGAAATAAATTGTCCATGTTCTTAAATTTACCTAATGAAATCACACATGAATTTTTTTTTTGGAGACTGATAAATCAGATTTTCAGTGTAAGAATTTAATTTCCCTTTTAATACCTGCAATTTTGATTGTGGCATTTATTCTATACTAAACCCTACAGCTCTTTTAAAGCAGAAGTAAACATATTTGTGGAACGTATTTTTGTTTTAAAAGCAAGATGTGTCTGCCTGTCAGCCATCTCAGTCAAAAAGTCATTAAGCAAGCTACAGTGGAGTAGGAAAGCAATGTTGTGGGGCAGGGACAGGTGGAGGAGGGAGTCTGTGTGGAACAGTGTCCTGGCAGGTGTAGAAGGTTTGAGACATCCGGAGAGATTGGGCAGATAAGTATATTAAGGGTAATGGAAGCCAATTTTCTCACTATTGGTGAAGGAAGTTACGGGCATGGAGAAGGACTATCCAGATGAACCCTGTGGGGCTGGATTGGAATAAAACGTGTTGGTGTGGAATTCCTGATTTTCATATAGATAAGTAAATAGAGGTATCTCTGTGTTTACATGTAAGCATATTCATACATGTCCTAGCTTCATTTGCTGTGAAGGTATAGAAGCAGCAATAGTCCAGTAGCAATGAGCATAAGTGCTTGGATCTTAAAAATACCAGTCTTGGGGGCGCCTGGGTGGCTCAGTGGGTTAAAGCCTCTGCCTTCGGCTCAGGTCATGATCCTGGGGTTCTGGAATCGAGCCCCGCATCGGGCTCTCTGCTCAGCGGGGAGCCTGCTTCCTCCTCTCTCTGTCTGCCTCTCTGCCTACTTGTGATCTCTTCCTGTCAAATAAAAAAATAAAAATAAAAAATACCAGTCTTAGGGCACCGAGGTGGCTCAGTCAGTTAAGCATCTGCCTTCGGCTCAAGTCATGATCCCAGGGTCCTGGGATCGACTCCCCGATAGGGCTTTCTTGCTCCCACTGCTGTGCTCTCTCTCACTGTCTCTGTCACTATCTGTCTCTCTTTCCCTCTTTCTCTCTCAAAAAAATCTGAAAAAAAAAATGAATACCAATGCCCACTAAAAGGAATCAGGGCTGCTTGGCGAAGAGGCTGACTCCAGGGCTTGGGTAGGGAAAGAACAAAATAATCCTGGAACATCCTTTTGTACCAGGAAATACGGAAGTACTTAAGGAATTATGGTGACATGTCAAAAGAATACAGAAGCCACCTTGAAGGTAGCTTTAAAGAGGCCAGGCTGGTCTTTTTGTGGGATGTCCTTCAATTTGGGTTTCTAATACTCCTCACGATTCGACTCGGATATGCGTTTTTGGCTGAACTATCACAGAAGTGATTCTGTGTTCATCTCCATGCATTCTGTCACGTAGCACAAGATGTCAGTTTGTCCCATTAGTGATGTTAAATTTGACCGCTTTATTAATTTGGCATCTGCCAGGATCTTGACTATGAAGTTACTTTTCTCCCCTTACTCTGTAATGTAATTAGGGTTCAGCAGGGAGATTCTTTGAGACTTAATATCCCATCCCTTATCTTCTTCTCCTCTGCTAGTTTTAGCGTCCGTTGATTTTTTTTTTTTTTTTTTGGTCTCAATTATTGCCATTATAACTGCCAATTAGTGATCTTCTAATTCCTTCTACATTTGTTAGGTGACATTCTATGGTAAATGTGTACCTCTGTTACTGTCATGATTTTGATACTCAGATTGCGCCAGATTTGGCCAGTTCTCAAACTCATGAAGGTTAAAAAAAGAAACTGTTCCAGGTTGAAGGACACAAGGCAGCTGAATGCCATGTATCATCTTGGATTGGATTCTTTAGCTATAAAGGACGTTATGGGGACAAATGGCAGTGGGATCTGAATAATGGGTATATAAAAGTTCTTGTAAATTTTCTGTAATTTTCATATTGTTTCAAAATAAGTTAAAACTTTTGTTTCTGATTAAGATGAAATAACAGGGACTAGATTTATCCTCTGCCTTAAACTGGAAAACTGGACAGAATGTATTAATGGTTTTCGGACATTAATCTCTAAGGGATCAGTCTTGGGCTGTTTTTCAAACAAGAGGAATCCTACAATTACACCAGCTAACCAGCTGGAAACAACCCAGTACAGGGAAAGGGAACCTGAACAGCTAGATCCTGGACCTCATGTTGAGGAGACACCAAGAGGTCAAGGAAGCCAAGGTGGAAAGAATTTGTGGGCCAGAGTATCAGGGAGGAGGGACCTGCACAGAGAGAATTCTACAGACCTATAGGGACTCCTCTGTCTTTGAGTACTGCTTTGCCCATGTTTGAGAAGAAATACCTGAGAGCAGGGAAAGAACCACCTGAAAGAAGGCAGATCAGTTTCTGAAGCTCACACAGGGCTGGGAATGGTCTGTATCCCCACCAACCAGCATGGAAAGACCTCACTCTTATAAGGCCATGATCCCATCCGCAGGGCCTACACGCAAGACTTAATCTAATCCTAATTACCTCCCAAGGCTCCATCTCCAAATAGCATCTCACTGGGGGTTAAAGCTTCACCCTGTGAATTTTGGGGGGAGACACAGACATTCAGTCCATAACACCAACACTAAAGCTATTAAATTCTTTTTAAAGATTTTATTTATTTTAGAGAGTGAGCAAGAGTGCATGATCAGGGGAAGAGCTGATGGGGAGAATCTCCAGAAGACTCCATGTTGAGCACAGAGTCTGAAGTGGGGCTTGATCCCAGGTCCCTGAGCTCATGACCTGAGCCAAAACCAAGAGTCAGAGGCTTAACTGACTGAGCCACCTAGGTCCCTGAAAGCCATTATTTAAATATGAATATACACATAGGTTTAAAAGTAAAAGGATGGAAACTTACACAGTGCAAACAGAAAGCTGGAGTGGCTACATTACTTTCCAACAAAATTTTAGTACAAGGAATATTAGGGATTAAAAGGGGAATTTTGTAATGATAAAGGGGTCAGTTTATCAAACAGACATAGTAATCCTAAATATGTATCTCCTAACACAACTTGGGGGTTGCCTGGATGGTTGAGTCAGTTAAGTGTCCAACTCTTGATTTTGGCTCAGGTCATGACCTCAGGGTCATGAGATCAAGCCCCACATCAGGCTCCATGCTCAGTGGGGAGTCTTCTTGAGATTCCCTCTCCCCCACTGCCCTTCCCCTGCTTACGTGGTCTCCCTCTCTAAAATAAACAAAATCTTTAAAAAAAGAAAAAGTGAAACAAATGTAGATAAATTGAAAGAGGAAATAGATAAATTCATAATTATAGTGGAAATTTCAGGCACTTTTATTTCAGTAATTGATGTAAGTAATTGGTAAGGTCATAAAAGATTGAACAACGTTGTCAGCCAACTTTACCTGATTGACATTTATAGAACTTTCCACATAACAGCTACAAAATACACATTCTTTTCAGGTAGCCTCAAAATGTTGGCCAAGATAGAGTATGTTCTGGGCCATAAAATTAGTTTCAGTAAACTTAAGAGGATTGAAACCCCGCAGAATATGTTCTCACTGAAAGTACATTTTTCAACAAACATAAAATTAAAGTAAAAATAACAGCGCTGTAATATCTCCAAATATTTGGAAATTATACAATGCATTTATAAATAACTTAAGAGTTAAAGAAGAAATCAAGAAATATTTTGAACTGAATGAAAACAAAAAACCATATATCAAAATGTATAAAATGTAGCTAAAGCAGTGCTTAGAGTGAAATTTAAAGCAATAAATGCTGAAATTATAAAAGTTTCAAATCAATGATATAACTTTTCACCTTAAGTAGAAAAAGAGCAAATTAAAATAAGCCAGAGAAATACAGTAATAAAGAACAGGAATCACAGAAATTGAGAAAATACTACAGGAAAATCAAAACTAGTTTCTTAAAAAAAAAAAAAAAAGTGACAAGCACTAGTCAGAGTGATTAGGGGAAAAAAATACCAACAGAGGGGACATCCTTATAGATCCTACAGTTGTGAAGAAGACTATAGTGAAAAATTATGAACAAGTTTATACCAGTAAACTTGATCTCTTAGATGAAGTGGATAAATTGATTTTCTTTGAGAGATAAACATTACCAAAATTCACTTAAGAGCTAGAAAACTCGAATGGCTCTATTTCCATTAAAGAAATGGAATTTGTAATGCAAAATTTTCCCATGAGGAAACCCACAAGTCCAATAACTTTACTGGTGAATTCTACCAAGCATTTAAGGAAATAATACTAATTCTGTATACTCTCATAAAATAGACTAGGAGGCAACACTTTTCAACTCAACTAATGAGACCAGCATTATCCTCCTACCAAAACCAGATAAAGAAGAAAAAGAAGAACTAGTGTATGAAAACAAGGAAACTATAGATCAATATTTCACATGAACATAGATGTAAAAATGCTTAACAAAATACTGTAAAACTCAGTCCTATAAATCATAGCCACTTAGGATTCATCCAAGGAATTCAAGGTTAGTTTAACATTTGAAAATCAGTTGATCATATTAACAGACCATAAAAGAAAAACCTGATGGTCAACTCAGTGAAACACAAATTTGATGATTAAAAACTCTTAGCTGACTAATATAGAAAGGAACCTTTCTATGAAAAACCTACAGCTAACTTCGTATGTAATGGTAAAAGACCATGCTTTCTCAAAACTCGAAACAAGGCAAGGATGACCACTTTTACTACTATTGTTATTTTAAGCATTGTATTGGAAGGCCTCCTTAGCACACTAATGCAAGAAGAAAGGTATACCGATAGGAAAGGAAAAAGAATAATTGTGGGTAAATTGTCTCTGCATAAAATCCTAAACCATCAACCAAAATGTTACTAGAACTAAAAAGGATCTTTAGCAGTGTCACTGTGAATGAGGTCTGTATGCAAAAGCCAGTTGTATTTTTTCAAGTTAGCAGCAAACAATTGGAAAAATATAATTGGTGATTAATTCAGCAAATGCCAGCGAAATATGTATAAGACCTATGTGTTGAAAATTATAAAACACTGAGAGAAATTAAATAAAGCCCAAATAAATAGTTATATTCATGGATGGGAAGATTGAATGCCGTTTAGATGTCAGCTGTCCCCTCATTGACCTAGAGATTCAGCCCAAACCTAATCAGCATCCCTACTGGCTTTTTCTTTTTTTTTCTTTTGGTGGAAGTTAATAAGCTGATTCTAAAATTTAAAATCTAAAGGAATTTAGAATCTAAAAATCTAAAAACGCTGTGGACCAAGAATAGTGAGGAATGGTTTTGAAAAGAAGTAGAAAGTTGGTAGAGTTACCCTACCCAATTTCAAAGATTTGCTGTGAAACTGTAGTCTTCAAAACAGTGTGATACTGGCCTAAGGCTAGACCAGTGGAACATAATAAAGTCCAGAAAAACCCACCCACTGATTTTTTTTATAAAGGTGCCAAGGTCATCCAGTGATGAAATAATCATCTTTTCAACAAATGATATTGAAAGAGATATCTCTAGGCCTTTTCATTCCTGCTTATGAACTTCTACTCTTACATCATGCCATCTACAAGTTAACACAAATGGATTATAGACTTAAGTACAAAACTTTGGGACAAATTTCTTAGGACATAGAAAGCACAAATTAGAAAAGAGAAATGTTAGACTTCACAAAAGTAGAAACCTTTGACCATGAAGATACTAAGAAAAGGAAAAGACAAGCCATAGACTGGCAGAAAATATTTGCAAAACACATATCTGATGTATGATTTGCATCTAGAATATATAAAGAACATTCATAACTCAAGTGTAAGAAGAAAACCAACTGAAAGTGGTAAAAGTTCATGAGGAAAGGACAGGGTCTCTGAGGTGTATTAAGAGGAAAAAGAATGCTTTTCTGCTCATTTCTACATTTGAGTGGTTCATCATCAAGAACAGAGAATTCCTCTGGTGGTTCTGTGGCCACTGGAACACATTTAGTTATTGAATTTTTATATATATATATATATATATATATATATATATATATA